>NW_020524965.1:0-269464 GCF_003368295.1 Carassius auratus | reverse complement strand
TTTTAACTATATGTTAGTGAATGTTGAAGTTAAAATGGCATATTTTTCATGGTTTATATTAACCAAAGTAGTTAAATAATGTTAAAAAATGAATCCATATTATAAGTTTGCTGTATTGCTTGTTGCTAATACACATTGACACATTGACACATTTAACTAATGTTCACACAAACAACAATACTGTAATTGTTATTGATCATTAAAAAGTCATTCAGATGATGAAGTGATTGTTAGATGCACATGAAGAATCACAGCATCTTCTCAGTGTCTTATTCATCTGTTCATTCACTTCTAATCTCCTAATTTCTCTGTTTCTCTGTGCCACTGTGACACGAAGCGGAGGACTGTGAAAAAGAACTGCGTAAGTATTAAAACAGATGCAGCAAGAGTTCAGTTGTGCAAACACAGTTAGTTATATTACATTACTCACAATAGTTAGTCAGCTTTTGATAGGGATCGACCGATATTGATTTCTTTGATGCCAATTATTTGCATTTTGTGCCAGATAACCGATATACAGAACCAATATTTATTAACTGTTATAAAGTAAATAAATGATTGAGTGAAGAAAGAACCAACCTGTCCTCCAACCAATACGCTTGTATAGGTCGTTTTGTCCAAATCCCTGAAATACGACCCATTACTACAATTGCGCCCCTATCGCCAAAAGGTCATTTTCATGTTAATGTTTTGTACTCTTTTATTTGCACTCTGATTTGTGTTTCGTGTAGCTCAGTTGGTAGATTATTGCGTTATACCTTGATATGTAATCATGCTATCATGGGTTCGATCCCAGGGAATGGACGTGCACGAAAATGTATATGCTCAATAAATCCTAATTTAGCATGATTTCTGTGAGGGTTAGGTTTAGGGTGGGGTTAGGTTTGGACATTCGACTAATAAGCCACCTAGTAAAATATGTAGGAAATACTGTGAGATCGGTGTAAAAAGCCAACACATTGCATTTAAATAAACGTGCGTTTTGATTGTTAATGACGTTATACGTCATTTCATGACGACAGACGCAACGCAATACTGTCATTATTTTTACGCCTGCTAGAGGGCACCTAACTTTAAAACGTAAATATAGGTCGTAATAAGGTGCTTGCACAAACGACGTCTATAGTAATTTTTTGTTGGAGGACAGGCTCAAAAGAACATACTTCACTTTGGTTTTTCCTCTTTTTTTTTAAATGGTGAAAATTAGTCTTTCATGTTAAATTGAATCTTTATATTACAACAATAAAAAACATTTTTATTTATAAAACGCGTCAACAGAAAAAACACTAATATTAACAATAAACAAAATAAATGTAGATTGTCTAATGTTTCCAAATGGAGAAAATAAATAAAGGACAGGAGTCATATCAACTTAATTTTAAACTACTGTTTTAGTAGCTACGGAGTCAATAATAATTCACTGAATAAAATTCTCTGGAATATTGGAATATAAAAAACAAAAACATTGTATTTTATTGCATTTCTCAACTGGAGTGTTATATCAAAATTATTAATGTTTTGTCCTTCAAGATTATGAAATTGTGATCGCTCGCAACTATAATAATTAATTTCCATATAGTTGTATTTATTTAGATGCTTATAAGCAAAACAATGGTTATATAGTAAATATTAATGCAATTTAGGGGGTTTTAAATAAGTTAATCTTGTTCAAAGTTAAATGCGTCGGCCGTGCTTGAGCATTTCCTGAGCATCAACCACATCAACCCTCTGAGTGAACAGCAATATGAAAGCATCTTCATGAGACTAATGATGGAGCAAATTTACAACAGAGAAAATAACATTTCAGTGTTTATCGGTGAATCCGATATTACAAAACCGATATCTGATTATGGTAAAATGCTTAAATATAGGTAATTTGATATATCGGCCGTTCTCTAGTTGTAGATAACCTACAGAGTTTGGGGACTTGTAGTTTATAACAACTGGTTTTATAACTTGTTTGGAGAAGCTCCTCTTAGCAACTCTTATCTCCTTTATCAGTTTTATTTTGGCCTAATTACATACGATAATATCCCTATCCAGTTGGGCATCGACTTTGGCCTGATGAAGCTGTACATTTAGCTGTGAACCATGGTTTGTCATTGTTGTGGATTAAACGAGTCCTGGTATAAATGCACATATCCTCACAGAAAATGATGTATGATGAGTAGCAAAGTTTAAAAAGTCCTTATTTGTTTGGCAGTGGAGAAGTAGTTCATCCTTTTTGTGGGTAAGGGAGCATAGATTTGCCAGATAGATGCCAAAGATGGTGACTTTAACCTACTACATTACTGTAAGCTGTAACATATCGTTAATAAAAAGTCATTTTTAAAGAATCACAGTATCTTCATGTTCATCTGCAAAATAATTTGTCTCATTTCTTTATTCTATGTGCTGCTGTGACACAAGAAGCTGAGATATCTGAACATCATCAAACAAGTAAGCATTGCAGCTTGTACAGCTAGAGAAAAATAAGCATTGTGCTAAAGTAGTTTAAATGTATAATATGATTTTTCATCATCAGTATCACTGTAATATAAATGTTTTAAATATAAAATTACATGACACTGCGAATGCTGTGGAAATTATTATTCACATTAATTGACATTAAAGGCTTTAACTAATGTTCACACATACAACAATACTGTAATTCAATGGTTTTCAACTCTGTCCCTCAGTTTCCTGTAGAGTTTTGCTCCAACTCTAATTAAACACACCTGAACAAGTGAATCAAAGTCTTCAGGACTACTAGAAAGCTACAGGCATGCATGTTTGATCAGGGTTGGAGCTAGAGTTGAGAAAACCTGCTGTAATTGTTACTGATTACTAATAAAAATTAATGCAGATGATGAAGTATCTTCTCAGTGTTTCTGCTATGTTCATCTGTTCATCTCCCTAAAATCATCTCATTTCTGTTTCTGTGTGCTGCTGTGACATGAAGTGAGGATCTCTGAACTACTAAAGCAAATGTGTAAGTATAACAGCTGATACAGAGAGAGAGAGAGAGCAGTGAGCTTTATTGATTAGATTTTTCATTGTCAGTTATTTTTCTTTTTTTTTACATTCATTCTCCTTGTTTGATTTAATGCAGTTATCACTTATCAGTGAAGTGTGTGATTGTCCGATATTGAACTGCATGATATTAATATACTGATGAATGAATCCCATACAACATTTAATATATACAACATTACTGTAATTGTTACTGATCATTACGACAAAGTAATGCAGATGATGAAGTGTTTATAATAAGCTCATGAAGAAACTGTACATTTATTTTTTCTATGTGCTGCTGTGACATGAAGTGAAGAACTCTGAACAACTGAAGCAGATGTGTAAGTATTACAGCTGAAGGAAATGAGCTTTATTGTGCTACTCTAGAGTATAAAAGTACAATATCGTTTTTATAATATAGTCTATTTATACATTTTTATACGTTTTTGTACATGTTATACATCTATATCTTTTCGTTTGATTTGATGTGATAATTAATAAAGTGTGTAATTGTCCAGGATTAAGCTGCATGACATGAATTTACATGAACAGTTGCATTTATATCTATGTTTGACTGTGTCAGTAAGCAGTCAGTGTTTTTAAAACTTCCATATAAAACCATCATTTACTGATAAAATGTATGAAACTGTTAACTCTTGGTTTGTGATGTAGCTGCTGCTTCATCTTTCAACAAATGTTTCTTGCAAGCTCTCTATTATACTGCCTCATTTACAAAACAAAATGTTCAGAACAAGCATAGAATCCTTCAGTGCGATCTGGGATGCCATTGAAATAAACCATCCACGTGTTCCTGACGCTGAGATCTTTCTGAAGTCTGTACAGAGACCCAAACAAACCCTGTTGTCAGCAGACTCAAGTGTGTGGAGTATGTCAGAAATTAAAGTGCTGTACTCTGTGCCCAGTGTAGAGTCAGTGATTATAATTATTTCTATTTCCATTTTGGCCCTGCTGCTTCCCTTTCCTGTTCCAGTAACACTGCTAAAACTTCCAAAATGCAGCAGCTTCAGCCACAGCTTTGTTTCTTTTGACTGAGTGGATGCTAGAATGAGTTTAACTGCATTTTAATTGATGAGACAGGAGTCTTGAGAGGGAGACTGTTGGTCATAGCTAATGACTGTAAAATAGAAAGAAAGTTGTCTGGCCTGAGAGCAATATGTGTACCAAGTTTGGTAACCGTAATGTATAAATGTAATCAGTCAAAAGGTGGCGCTATAGAGCCTTTCCTCCACACACATTTATGAGCTTTTTCCAATGTCTAACAGTTGACGACTGTTTTGTGTCAAGGTTCGTGAAACTTTTAAGTGCCAAAAAACACCTGAGAAGAATATTAAAGTTTGACGTGTTCTCAGCGTTTCTGTCATGTTAACCTGTTCATTCACTTCTAATCTCCTCATTTCTCTGTTTCTATTTGCTGCTGTGACATGAAGCGGAGGAATGTGAAAAAGAACTGCGTAAGTAATAAAACTGATGCAGAAAGAGAACAATTTTCTTTATTGTGCTACAGCAGAGTTTAAATGTACAATATAGTTTTTCATATCAGTGTTTATATATATATATATATATATATATATATATATACATATATTTAAATAAGTGTGTTTTGTTGTTCTTCTATTTAATCTTACAAAACTATATACAGTTTTATAAGTAGTATATAAAACCCTTGGTCTGTTATAATGTTTAAACAAATAAAAAGGTCAGAGAACTTAATCTGTTCATTCACTTATCTTCTCATTTCTGTTTCTGTGTGCTGCTGTGACATGAAGGCAAGATCTCTGAACGACTGAAGCAAATGTGTAAGTATTACACAGAGAAAAAAGTGCTAGAAGAGTTAACTTTACCCTAATATACAAATGTAACACATCACTTAAGATATTAAAATGTATATAAATGAACATTAACCAATAAGTGCTGTGGATGTCTTTTGTTAAGAATGTCATGTAGATGATGAAGTGATTATTAGAAGCACATGAAGAATCACACAGTATCTTCTCAGGGTTTCTGACATCTCCCCATTTCTTTGCTTCTATGTGCAGCTTTGACAAATAAAAAGGAAATCTCTGAACAGGAAATATGTAAGTACTACTTAAGGGTTAAATACACATAAGAAAGAGAAACATGCATGAATGAGAAAATAAACAGTGGGATGTGCTTGATGTTAAATAGAGCAATATGCACTGAAGAACTCAATGCAGTGCTCAACTCACATGGACATTTAAGAGGTGTATAAATATGTTAAAATTTGCAACGGTTAGTAATTATCAAAAAAAAAACTAAGTTTAAAGTCAGTTAAGATGCGCTGACATTCACCCAAAGTGCGCGCAGAAACATAGAAAAATCATACACCTATGACCCATATCAACTAACTAATGAAGTTTGCAGAGGATCACCGAGGATTCTCATGATTGAGTTGCTGTCATGTATATAATATTTTTGTCGTTTGGTATTTTAAGGGGATTTTTCGAGACTAAATGTTTATGTGTACTGAATATTTACTCTAAATTATGCACCATGGTGTACCCATTACAATGTTATATATCACTATATTTAGATATATAAACAGGGCTGTGTATTCCCTGGTTTTCAAACATAACTGCTTACTTGAATTAGATTACATATTTGGATAAATACAATATTTAGACTATTAAAGACTCCTTTTTTTAAAGTTGACATTTAAAGGTTGATTTGAAGTGTCAGTTTTTACATCATTATTGCAGTCAAATCTGGACACAGGGAAAATTTTTTGTTCCTAATACAAGCTACTTATAATAACTTAACCAGTCACATGAAAGAAATGACTCAACCAAAGCACAACCAGGGAAATATTCCAAAATTTGGAAAGTGTTGTAAGTACCATATGCGATTGACCGAATCAGATTCCAGAAGCTTTACTGGCATGGTAAAAAGGCTTTACATTTCCAACGCAATGATAGCTCTCTGATCCAGTGCTGATTCGGTGGGGGGTGTGGGTTGGGGTGTTTAATAGGGGCACCTCAGCCAATGAGGGCAGCCACTGGCCCACCCCCCTGTGCATGGCAATGGTTTATGTTAAAAAAGCCATGGTAAATTCTCTGAGAGAATAAAGGTGCTACGCTCCGCCTAATTCCAGCAGGTGCCGTTGATGAGTGTTCGTATTAAATGCACTTGCTTTCTTCAAGTTGTGGGGTTGTGTGCCTATATAGTGTGAATAAAGTAAGTTGATTTATACTTCAACTTATGTTAACTGTTTGATCATCGTGAATTAATAGAATGTTTGATTGATATTTCTTTGATTGTTCATGAAAGTCTGTTTCTGCTAATTCTCATTTGCGTCTTTTTTATTTTTTAACCGGGTCATTGAATCCATCTTGCTGAAAGAGTATCTCATCTCATTGCATCCACTCAATCACTGTAGCGCGGCACCACTATGCTAGCATTTAGCTTAGGAGTGATGAAATTACTGTGCCGAGGTCGAAGTGCTGCGATGTTCTCTTCCGCCATACATTATAGTTATAATCTTTTATCCGCTTAGAAAATCGCCACATTTTATTTGGTCTCACCAAATAGGGAAAACATGGAAGTGTTTGTTAGCTTCTAAATTCATCCCTGTTTGGATCCTAAGGAATGAATGATGCTAAGCTAAACGCTAGCATAGTGACGCTGCGTGCTACAGCGATTGAGTGCACACACTGAGACATGAGAGGTACGTATCAACTCGTCTAAGTTGAGGGAAGAACATAGTGGAATATGAAAAAAATGGTGGTGTTTTCCTTTAAATGGACAGCATTCTAATAAATCTGCTGATGCTGTATTATTAATGATAATAAAATAAAAGGCAAAGAGAACATTTGTCACTGGTCTTGACCATATTTGATTCATACATTGTTTTAGTTACACATTTGATTATTCAATTTCTTTAAAGACTTTTATGTAGGTGTGGGCAATAGGGTAAACATGAGCATTTTGACAGCTAGTGTACAGTTTTGATTATCATCTTTATTGCAGTTTGCTCATGTTTGTCCTTTAAGTGATTTTACTGGCACTCTGAAATGTATACACATAACAGGCGCACATATATAGAACGTCACAGTGTGTTAACTGTAATTAGTATTTTGTTGCATCATGTTGTGTTTCCAGGTGTTGATGCCACAAAAGAAGAGATGGAGAAAGGTGAAAGTGAGCGGTGTATTGTTGTTAAAGACACTGCCATAAGTCAGGCGATTGGTGGGCCACGTGGTGCTGATAGGAGAGCCCTAGACATGCATGGCAAGAGCCTGTAATTCGTAGTCTGTAACACTACTGCTGAACATACTGGAGTTCATGGTAAGTATTTGTCTTTTAACTTAATATTTTAATGTAACACGGGTTTGTAACACGGGTCACTTGGCGCTCCTGCAAAAGTGATATAATGCGATGAAATAAGAGATGAAGGTTATGAAAGATACTACCAGGTCAAAACAGCCTATTTGTCCACATAAATCTGATCAAACTGAAATTAAATCTTCTATGCCGTTGAGTGGAAACTGTGTTTCAAGTCCTACCATCCTCTTAACCCTAAAGTATGCTTCAGCTTTTGACGTGACTTTCAGCCAAGTATGGTGACCCATACTCAGAACTCGTGCTCTGCATTTAACCCATCCGAAGTGCACACACAGCAGTGAACACACACACTCACACCGTGGACACACACCCGGAGCAGTGGTGTGTGCATTTTAATGCGTATGCTAGCATACAGTTTTTATGCATATGCTAGCATACAGTCGAATGCATAGACTTTCAAAGTATACTCTATTTGATAGCATGCATGCATGCAGGCGATCGTCACATGCACTCTAGAGAGCGTCATCTTTATCCAGCATCTGCTCTATGTTTCTCCACTAGTTATGACTGATAAAAATGTCTCTGTACACTTGGTAGTTTTGATCTGGACTGAGATTGATTGACAGATTTATGCAAAAAAAAAAAAAATTGAAAAAAAAATATGAATCTGATACATTTTTACAGCAGTTTAATTGAGTGGATGTTTTGATCCCGAACAACTCGAAAGGGTAGTGAATTTGAACAATGCACAAGGGTTAATAATCACACTATTTATCCTTGTTTTAATTTTAACAGTGAATGCCCTTTGTTTGTCAAAAATAAATTTCATTAATTAAGAGATACATTAAACTAGTGTTTTATTCCTTCATTTGATAACCAAAAAAAAAAAAAAAAAATATATATATATATATATATATATTTATAATACAAAAACATAAAGCTGTTATTAAGAATAAGTAAAAATAGTTTTTAATGCAATAAAGTAATTAGACATGCTAAAACACAGAAATTGGTAACAATAAAACATAAGCTGAGAAACGAAGCAGAACATTCAATTGTTCCCTAAACATGTAATATTGGTTCAACTTTCAATAAATTGATGCTGAATCGTATGTTTCATAATTTTTATTAATTATACATACTTTTGATTAATACATTTAATAGAACCATTAAAAAAGATGTCCAGAAAATGAAAATCCATAAAAATTTTAATAAAAAAATAAAATAAGGATAAGGATTACAGTACGACCCACTCAGCTGTTTGTTGACGTCCCCCAGTGCGGTTTCAGAGGCAAGAGCACAGTGTTTGACTGTAGTCTCTGTACTCTGTGCTACAGTTTATGGTGCTTTTATGAATCATGGAACAGATTTGATGTCCTTTCATTTGGTTAGACACAAACTGTTGATTATTTCTTCAATTAATCAGATAAAAGTCTACTTTTATTTTCTGTATTTTGTCATTCAGTTAAACAAATGCCACTCCACAATCTTGTCCTCCAGTGTGTAAATTGATCGTTTTAACACATTTTAAAATAATGGAATTTTTTTCCTAGCACTGTCTTGCTCAAACACCATTTTAAACTTTGATCGGTTCATATATCCAACAAAATCTTCTGAAAACAAACTGCCAGATAATCAGAAACGAATGTAAGTGAATGAAAATGTGCTTGTCCTGAGAAACATGGGCAGGTTTTAAATCTTTGAATGTGTCAAAAGATCAATGTGAACTTCACATTTAAGTTTGCGTGTTGAAAGATGAATGAGTTCACAAATATAATGTTTATTTTTGAGAGAAAAGAGCAAGTGCTCAAAAAAGATTTAACTTATAAAACGAGTCAGAAGTGCTAAAGACAATGTTATTTCTAATGGTAATTTGATGGTAAATAACTGACAATCCTTATGATTAGATCTTAGAAACGACTTGACTTGATCTCCAGATCTTTTTTCAGTGTCTGTCATTGCCTCTGTGTTTGCTTTCAGAATCAACAGGAAAAGGAGGGAATGAAGAAACACCTTTTATTAGTGAATGAGCAGCAGAAGAAGACTTCAGTCTGATACACTACCACTAATGCCAATCACTGTGACATCGACACTTAATCTTAATCTTAAATCCATCTGTCCGAAGTGAGAAATGAACCTTGTCCGCTCTCATACACTCACTTTGACAATAGAACCACCAGTTAATATACAAACACTATTTTAACAAGAAAATACAACTACAGTATATCATTTACATGTTGCACATCAGTTCAACATGGTGAGTAAGACTGTCTTGATCTCCTTCTCGTTATATCTGTCAGAGAAACACTAAGCAACGACGAATCAGGCACCTTCACACCACAGTTTTCAAGCTTTCAAATATTTTTCTTTAAGAAGAAAATTATGGTTTTTATCTGATTGAATAAATGGCCCAATGAAAAACACACCAAGGATTGTTTGCGCTACCTTCATTTTCAGTTCAGTTTTAAGTCCATTTTTCTTCATGTTTCAACTTCTCCTCACAATTATTATATATATGTTGTGAATATATATTTATACATTCTAAAATACATAATCTGTATTTTTGTATTTATTTTGAATTGTTTGCTTTTGCAAATTATACATAAAGATTTAATTGTCCTAAATTGCAAACGCCCCTACTTTGGATGAAGCTGGAGACAGACAGCAGAGTTGATCCTGACCCCAAGAAGCTCAATGCAGCTGAGGAACACAACCTGTGAGCACAGAGTATGCTCTGACTGGGCAAAAACTAGCCAGTTGTTAAAAGTATTACATTACACGGATTTCCATCTGCCTTGAATGCAAATCTTAAGAACGGTCTGTGATGGGGGTGGAGGGGGACATCTGGATATGAAAGTAAGCATCTTTCAGATCCATTGATAAAAACCAGTCTCCTGGGCAAACTTGTGCAAAGTTTTGCTTTAAAATTCAGCATCCTTGAAAGCAGAATGATCTGGGCAGACTCATCCATAGAGGAGTTTGGTATGGAAACCTGGAGGGCCACCATCATATGGAGAAATATGGTATGGTTTCCCATAGATATGGAATTTGGCTTAGTCTCATTTACACTACTTCCCACTTTGGAAGTATATAATCATTATTGTTGTAAAAGGGATTTAATTTCCATAGCACACTTTTTTTTTAACATTAGTGTCTCTAAAGAGGTGTAGAAGAAATTACAATATGCTCATAAAGTATTCAATATGCTCAATTAAGTCCAGGAGTCGAAGTTGAAGTTCCATTAAACATTAAGAATTAAACACAAACTCTTCACCAAATCTTTATTTAAAAACAAAATTTCCAAAAATACACAGGATTTCCTCTGTGAGGTCATTACATGGTTACAACAGAAACAACGGACTATGAGATCTACCATTTGTGTTGCTAAATATTTTGTTTAGGGTAATTATTCATTCATTCATGTTTATTTGTATAGCGATTTTCACAATACAAATCATTGCAAAGCAACTTTACAATTAATTTACTATTTATTAGTAGCTTATCAGTGTTGACTGTCAGTTAATATACATATGGCAGAAATGTACAGAAAAATCAATTAAAGATGCAATCAAACAGACGATGAACACTATTAACAGCAGTTATTATATGTTGCAATCATAAATTTGGCAGTTCTGTATGTTGTTTCATGGTTCTGAGGTCCTCTGAGGAAATTATGTTTACAGCCTATATTTAAATCAATAGTTCACTCAAAAATGAACATTTGCTTAAAATTTACCAATCTGAGATGGGGGTTTGTTTCTTCAACAGAACAGTTTTGGAGGGATTTAGCATCACATCACTTGCTCACCAATGGATCCTCTGCAGTGTATGGGTGCCGTCAGAATGATAGTCCAAACAACACGACTCCAGTCTATCAATTAACATCTTTTGATGTGAAAAACTGTGATTTTCAGAAACGAACCCATCATTTATGCTGGTGTTGCTGGCCATAATTCACAATTGCATAATCCACAAATGCCTCCTCCAGTGAAAAACATCTCCTGTTGTCCTCTTACATCAAAATCCACCCATTCTTTAGAATTGTTTCAGACTGTTTTGACCTGTAAATGGAGCTTGATCTGAGCATATTTCTCTCCTGATGCGGAAGAGAAGACATTTCACTGGTGAAAATGAAATTATAGGACTAGCATTAGTTATAAGTCAAAACATATTAATGATGGATGTGTTTCTTGCTGTTTGTACTCTCAATCTGACGTCACCCTTTCACTCCAGAGGATCCATTTGGTGGAATTCTTTCATTTTAAAGATCAGTTAATGATAACATAACTGGATGTATCAGTATATTTTTGGGATTATACCAGCAACCTTCAGCAAACATATCTGGAACCCATTCTTTTGCTCAACTGATGTTGGTCTGGTTTTACTCGATGGCTTTGATGGTAATGTCTAGCCCCTTGCTTCCTGTTCAGCTGACTTCTTGTAGATCTGATGTCGTAAACCAGAAAACCAACAGCAGCCACGCTTACCAAAGCAGAAACAACCAATCGTATCACAGTTTCAGTAAAACCACAGCAGTGGACGTGGCCTGAAACAAGAAAAACGTTGAGTTAGAAAAATGCATTTAGCTGTCTTTGAAATAGACTCATATGAGCCGGTTTTAAGAGTTATTATTATTAGGACCTCAAGCATTCATTGTGAAAGCAGTACATCCACAAGATTTACTGTGTGTTTGATCCAGATTTTATTAGCCAAATGACATTAGCTAGGATTGTTTACTGTAAGCAATCTAGACTCTAATAAGTGCTTTGGTGACATCTTAAATATATCAGCTCTTTTAGAAACCTATGTGATTATTTCATTTCTTCTTTAAGATCTTGTTTTACTTTGAGCATTAATATCTTTTTGAGCAATATGGGGCACCAAACCCACACACTGCTCTTGGACACCCGCTTCACGCCTGTGACGCTCATCTGTGGTTTGCCTTTGTTCCAGCGAATAGAAAATAAAAGAAAACAAAAGAAAATAAAAAAGCAAATGCACTTCACCCTCCCGAGCACAAACAAGTCATTCTTTGTCAAGGAGTGCTTAAGTTCACCAAATGTACACCTTGAATGCAATGTAAGGATAAAAGCGAATGCATACATAAAATGTAAATGAAAATGTTGCAAGTGTGAATGACTATTTCACGCCCATCTGCAGTAACATGAAGCAACACCTGTGAATATGTGCTGCATTAGCATTGTGGTCACAATTGCAGAAACGTGGCCTCAAATCTGACATTAAGCCACTATGAGCTAACACTCGATTCCAGAATCAAAAAATCGTAAAGGTTTTATAAAAACTGATGTCACATTAACTGAACACATTTAACAGAGTTCTAAGATCACGAGTGGCGTACCTGAACTTGGCCGAAGGAGTTCAGTAATATTGACGTCTTCAGTCTGGTTGATGGTTAAATTGGACGTCTCAAAATTTGTGCTCGTTGAACTTCCTGTTGTTATAGAACTTTGTGGAGTCTCTGAAAAGGACAGATGTTAGTTTGTTAAGGGGATCGTTCATCCCAAAATGAAAATTATTTCCTCATTTTCACACTCTCAAGCTGTTCCAAGACGAAGAAAGAAACTCATGTAGCTTTGGAACAACTTGTGGGTAAGTAAATTGTGATGAAATTTTCATTTTTGGGCAAACTATTCCTTTAATACAGTTAATACCATAAATGTTAATATAAGGAACATTGAAAAGAACAGAAAATAAAAAAGTATCACCATGACATTAATACACTGTAAAAGGGTTGCTGTAAATATTACAGTAATTTACTGGGAGCTGGATGGCAGAAAGTTACTGTATAATAACATTACAGTAATTTATTTTCTTTTAGAATTGGAAATGTACACTGCTATTCTCAACTCACCATAGACTGTGACATTGAAACTCATGTAGCTGGTCTCACTGCTGATAGCTGTTACTTTATAAAGTCCAGAGTCTGTGGTTCTGGTGTTTGTGATGGTCAGAGATCCAGTCTGATGATCCAGCTTCAGTCTGTCTCTGAATCTCCCATCAGGACCATCATATGTCGAGTGTGTTTGTGTGAGCCTGCCGACTTCAGCTATTCGCGTGTTTCCGAACATCCACTGTATGAACAAATACTTGTGTACTTCAGTAACATCGGTGTGTAGAGTGACAGAATCTCCCTCCATCACTGATATCGACTTCACTTCATCTGTCACATCTACAGGACAAAGAGAAACATATTTTTGTAACAGACTGAATGCTACCCAAAAACATTATGTTGGTTATTAATGGCCAAACTAAATCTGTAATATGAATGCAAGTAAGCCATGACTTCAGGATTTCACTGGGAAGAGATTTTTCTTCAGCACTCACTTTCATGCAAATCAAATCAAGATCAACCTTCAGCCCAAAACTAGTAATACAAATTACGTTTGTAAATAAAAGAAAAAGTGATAATAAACTGTTTCGAAAACTTTTTATTATGAAATCCACCGTAAATCCAATTAAAACAGAAAACATGAAAGGAAGTAATAAAAACGCGTATAACTTACCAACCAGACGCCACAAGCACACACAGAACAGAAGAGTTCTGATCATATTCATTTGTCATTCAATAATAAAGCTAAAGAACAGCTTCACATCGCCAGCGACTCTCTGAGAGCGAATTACATTATAGATGTCATGCCAAGCTGTTGACACAGAATAAGTTTTACATTACATATAAACGGACTAAGAATTAACGACCTAAGAAAAACGTGTGCTCTTGAGTCCTGGCCAATAAGACTGTCTCTGCACCGCTTTGCTGACACTACACATTACACTGGCATGTGACCTCCCCCTTTTTGGAGATACCACGGTGCAATCCTTGAGCCATAGTGACATAATCACTTATTGCACCCAGTTTTTGAAAATGCTTATGCGTTTTAGAGCAAACAACCAGCTTTCGGTGTGTGTGTGTGTGTGTGTGTGTGTGTGTGACACGGATCTGCGCAGACCGATCGGCGTCTGTCTGGACGCGCGGTGCACGCCGCTGTTCAGAAACATAACGGAGATTCAGCGGAACAGAATACTTTAAATCTCCAGAGATCGTCTTCATTAATCCAGACTCACAGTTTCACAACAACGAGCAGAATATGACACCTATATTTCTACTTTTATTGGTCCTGGGCGGTAAGTGATGGATTTCTGTTCTTTCGGTTTCATTTCAGTATCGATGTTCTAGGTTAATACATGGAAAATGAGGCTGTAGACGCGTCTAATAATTATACCAACATTTGTAAATAATGTGGCGAATGGTTGTATGTCACATGTGGACCATTCGCTTGCTGTAAAGTAAACATCAATTAACAGTGTATTTGCAGAAATTCCTATTATTTCTTGAAATTGTTTTTTTTTTTTTTTCACTGCCTCATTTGGACGGCATTGCTGTAGAGTCTGATCTGTAAAACTGATTGCATGCTGTAGGTGTGTCGTCTGGCGCAGAAACAGACGGGGTGATGTCAGTGATGGAGGGAGATTCCGTCACTCTACACACAGATCTCACTGAAATACAGAATGATGATACCATTCTGTGGACGTGTGGACCTAAAGGATTCGTCTTATCTCAAATAACGAGAAAGAATGATTTTACCTCATTTTTTGTCACTGATGAGCCTAAATTCAGAGGCAGATTGCAAGTGGACCAAAAGACTGGAACTCTCACCATCAGAAACACCAGAATCAGACACTCTGGACAATATAAACGAACAATCTCTAGAGAAAATACTACGATAAAGATATTTAATGTCGCTGTCTTTGGTGAGTATCAAGTTTTTCAATGTAACAATGATAAGGATTAGCACTGTGTTAATAATGATATAATTATTTTGTTATATAATAAACCATCTCAGACACCATATATCACAATATTTTTGAAAAAAAAAAATTGCTGTTAAATTATTGCTACTTACAGTTCACATATTATACTGTAAGTAAAACCAAAGACTAAATACCCAAGAGTTCTGAATGGGGAAAAAATGCAACACTCAATAAGGCTGCTCAATCGCAGGAAGCCCTGCGTTCTGAATGAAAGAGCCAGTCGTTAATCGTTAAAGTCACCGGGTCACTGTAGCTGCTGTTAGAAGTCACAGTTGCTATAGAAACAATCAGGGTTTTGAGCATAGACTGTATAAAAACATGGACGTAGTGTCCGTGATGTCACCCATAGACTCCTGAAGAGCGTTTGCAGAGCGGGCCATCACCATCTCATTTCAAAGATGACATGACTTGTCTTTAAGAGACTTAGGTAAATCATAACTAATATTTCCAGAGGCAGTTGTTGAGACGGATGGAGTGAGGTCAGTGTCAGTGATGGAAGGAGATCCTGTCACTCTACAACATGATGCTGAAATACACACAGATGATCTGCTCCTGTGGAGGTTTGGAGATAAAGGCATCCTCCTGGCTAAAGTTGATGTAGAGACTAAAGAGACTTCATTAAACGATGCTGATGAAAGATTCAAAGATCGACTGCTGCTGGATCAGACTGGATCTCTGACCATCACAAACTCCAGAACTGAACACGCCGGGCTTTATGAAGTAGAGATCAGAGGCCGTGAGAGCTCACAGCGGTTCCTTCTTTCTGTCAGTGGTGAGTTATTATAATCCTTCAATGTAATGACACATAGTATAATTAGATCAGTGATTAGATCAATATTAGATAATGTTGGGGATTGCCCCACTTACTGCTGGTTAATAGTTATTGACTGCTGCAGAATTCTTGTCAGGGAGTCAGAGTCATCATATTAAGTTTAACCGTTTATTGCACAAGATTTGACCCTATACACATGTTAGTGTATTTGAGGTAGTTTCTGAAATAAATAAAACAACAGATATAAATATTCATTGTTCAAATATAACTAATAACTCAACATATTACATACTCTATAATAAACAACTTTGTCAAGTGCACTGATATATAGAATATAAACTGAGAAATGTATTAGCAATACATCTGTGAGAATAATCTGCTTAGTAAGATTACTAAAACAATGAAATATAAGATATATACAGTACAGACCAAAAGTTTGGACACACCTTCTCATTCAAAGAGTTTTCTTTATTTTCATGACTATGCAAATTGCAGATTCACACTGAAGGCATCACAACTATGAATTAACACATGTGTAATTATATATGGAATCATATACATAACAAAAAAGTGTGAAACAACTAAAAATTTAAGATTGTAGGTTCTTCAAAGTAGCCATCTTTTGCTTTGATTACTGCTTTGCACACTCTTGACATTCTCTTGATGAGCTTCAAGAGGTAGTCACCTGAAATGGTCTTCCAACAGTCTTGAAGGAGTTCCCCGAGAGATGCTTAGCACTTGTTGGCTCTTTTGGCTTCTGTCTGCGGTCCAGCTCACCGCTAAACCATCTGGATTGGGTTCAGGTCCGGTGACTGTGGAGGCCAGGTCATCTGGCGCAGCACCCCATCACTCTCCTTCTTGGTCAAATAGCCCTTGATGCCTTCAGTGTGACCCTACAATTTTCATAGTCATTGAATGAGAAGGTGTGTCCAAACGTTTGGTCTATATTGTATATAGAAATGAGACTGTATCATTAATACAGATGTAAGAAATTGTTACATACATGGACTTTCAGTTCCCTTATTTGGTCATCTTCATTTTCTTGTTTAATCCCCACCTGTCTCCATTCACCTGATTTCTCCGTTGTGTTTAAATACTCTGTCTTTTGTGTTCCTCCTGGTCCGTGATTATTGTTGTATCTTAAGTTAAGTTAATGTATTATGTTGGATGTGCCCTTATTCTCTGTCGATCATTAAAAGTACCTTTTGTATATCATCTTCCTCGTGCGCCTTCATTCACATACCAGCAATCCGTAACAGAATCACGGACCAAACAATTTATTTAGCAGCATTTTTCTTTCGTTTTGTTTTCCTCCCTCTCCCGGAATGGCAATCCCAGCAGTCCGACTCTTATGCCTGGACCAACTGGACAGTTCGCTGGAGGACCATACCAGGGACTTTATAGATCTGGCGTGCCTTACCCACTTCCCCGACCTCTCGCTCTCTAACTTCTATTACACCGGCCTGAGCGGGCGATGTAAGGCACGCCTGCCAGTGAAAGGTCCCAGAGAGGATTTCGCCGCCTTTGTGGAGTGGGTGCTGGAGAAAAATGGATCTTTGTTTACCATCTGCACCGCTGAAGAGGAAATCTCAAGCCCCACTCCCGAACCAGAGACCCGGTAGCCACCATCCCGCCACACGGAGCTAGAGCCCACCGCAGCCGCAGAGCCTGAGCCTGTCATTATCGGAGAGCAAGGACTCGAGAGCGCGACTGACCAGGTATGCGAGCCGGCAACACCGTGCATCGTGGGAGTATTAGTGGAGATCGAGGACGTGGAGGAAAGCCCTGCACACACTTCTGCGACTGAGGGTGAGCTGCATTCGGTTTCTGGGAATTATATGGAGGACCTTACAGACTGGTTTATGGAGGTAAACCCTGAATCTCCTGTCTCTCTACTGGTTCCGTCAAGCCTTGAATTTTATTTTTCTCCGCTGGTTCCGTCCAGCCCTGAATTTTCTGTTTCTCTGCTGGTTCCATCCAGCCCTGAATTTTCTCTTTCTCTGGTGGTTCTGTACAGCCATGAATTTTCTGTTTCTCCGCTGGTTCCGTCCAGCCCTGATCCTCCTGTATTCCCTCCCAGCCTCCTTCTCCCACCTCCTCCTAGACCAGTCTGTTCCTCTGCTCCACTTCCGCTGGTTCAGTCCAGCCCTGAATCTCCTGTTTCTCTGCTGGCTCTAGCCAGCCCTGTTCCTCCTGTGTTTCCTCCCAGCCTCCCTCTCTCATCTCCTCCTAGACCAGCCAGTTCCTCAACCTCATCTCTGCTGGTGCCAGTCAGCTCTGCCTTGGCATGTGGATTCCCTGTCTCCGCCTCCAGCCTCTGAGCCCTGGACTCCACCTCGGTCCTTTGACCCTGCGGCTCCGCCTTGGCACCCTGCTCCCTCGTCTTCACCCTGGCCTGTCATATCCCATCTGCTCCACCGGGCTCCTTCGTCCCTCCAGCTCCACCTTGGTCAGTCGTTGACCATCCATCAACCTCAGGACTCCACTCCTTTGGCTTTTCCTCATCATTCCATCCCTCTGGCTCTGTCAGGCTCCTCCTTCCCCACTACGCAGCGGGCTTCCGGAGCCCCGCCTCCACCTCAGTCGGAGGTAGTGGTAGAAGGCAGTGCCTTCAGCGCTGCCTTGGACCTCCAGACCCTCAGCGTCACCCTGGCTTTGCGGCTGCTCTGCTCCATCATGGGCTCCTCACCCACCGGCGCAGTCTCCGTCTATCGGCCCCCTGGTTTCATCGGCTCCTCCTGCCGTCGACTCCCCTGTGGGTCTTCATCCTGGCTGGTCTCTGGAGCACCATCTGGCTCTTCCTGCTCCGGGCTCCTCCCTGGCTCCTCCCTCCTACTCCATCCTGGGTCCTCTCCATTGCCTGCCCCTTGCCTGCCCCACGTCCGCCTCCAGAACCCCCACCGTCCCTCTGCTGGTATTCCTCTTGCGTTGCGAGGATGCACCGTTCCGGGAGGGGGCGAACTGTTTCAGTTTCAGTTCATTTATTTGGTCATCTTCCTTTTCTTGTTGGGTTAATTGATTAATTTCCACCTGTCTCCATTCACCTGATTTCTCCCTCGTGTTTAAATACTCTGTCTTTTGAGTTCCTCCTGGTCCGTGATTATTGTAGTATCTTCAGAAGTTAATGTATTATGTCGGATGTTCCCTTATTCTCCCTCGATCATTAAAAGTATCTTTTTGTATATCGTCCTCCTCGTGCGCTTTCATTCACATACCAGGAATCCGTAACAGTAATAATAGTCGCTGAAAGGTATTATCACCATGAAAATGTTACACTTATGTAATAAAGTTGTAAACATGAACAATGCATGCTGCGATGCTAGAGGGTTAAGCCACTCGTTAAACAGGATCAAATCACACTCAGAAAGTTCGCAAAACATCACTGTCAAAGTTAACATGATTGCGGTGCACTGTAGTAATCTAGGTAATTAACAATATACATTGAAGTAACTTACTTTATCATGCACTTTCTCTTGCACATAAACACAGCACCTGAGCGAGAGCACGCGGTGTGACTGTAATGCTGAAGTACTGTAACAGTGAATAAGCAGTTATGCTACGACCGCAGGCTACATGCTGTACAGTAAATACTGCACTACAAAACATCATGCAGATCGCAACTCTTAAACTTAAAGGAAATAATTCACTACAGATAACGTAAACAATGAACAATATGACAGAAAATCATTATTATTAGCTGGAAATTAAGTCTTCTCAAATAATATGATTTATATGATGGACACGTGTTAACACTAACTGTCTGGCTGTCTCTCTTTAGCTGTTTCAGATTTGACTCTGTCTTTTGGTGAAATAGCAGCAATAGTTGGCGCTGTTCTGCTGGTGGCTGCAATTTTAGCTGCCGTGGTGATTTACCATCGCAGACAGTTTGCTAAACTGCAAATAGGTACGTATTACAGCAGGGCCAACACTGACATATTTGGTTCCCTAGTAAGGCATCACCGCCAATTCTGCCACCAATCATTCACACTGAAACTGCATAGATTTATGACATAAAATGAATTATAAATTATGAGTACTGCGAAAAAAAAAAGAACAATGCAGCTATCTAGCTATTAAATTAGAAAGCTTTACTAGTATCGTCCAAATGTGCTATAGTAAACATGATATTTAGTTTTTCTGCAATATATACTTCAGTATGAAAAAATATATAAAATCAGAACTTTACACCAAATTACTCTTCAAATAGTTTTTGAATTTTGGGAGAAAAAAAAACTCTTTCAGTAACCATACTGTAAACGGAATTATATATATATATATATATAAACTGAAATTGCTATTTGCTGATAAACTGAAGTTCTGAACCTTCACCGGAATTCTGAAATGGACTGCAAATGTTGTGTTAGCATTACTTTATATAGAGCCATCCTGATTCTGAGTGAACTGATTAATTTTCAAGGCACAGTCACTTGATCTCATGAACACATTTCTGTTCTGTTTCTATGTGATGCTTTGATGGGCGAAGAGAAGAAAAATCCCGTGCAAGAGGGAATGGATGTCACTCTACACACTAGTACTCAACTACATAAAGATGATGTGATACAGTGGTGTTATGAAGATGAAGAGAATCTCATTGCTAAATTCGATACAGGGAAGACTGAGAAACATGTTTACGATGGTGCTGATGGGCGATTCAGAAGCAAACTGAGTCTGGATGATACTGGAAATCTCACCATCAGTGACATCAAGACCATTCACTCTGGACACTATAAACTCAAGAAGATCAGCAGCCGTAAAAGAATAACAAACAAGACCATTTTGGTTCCTGTGACTGGTGGGTAATTTTACTTAATTACTTACATATATGAATGACTTTAATTAGTACCATGCTACAATTAGAAAATAAAATCTCAAATTTCATGAATAAAGTTATAATGTTATGAGAATAAAGTCATAGTATTATTGAGTTGCAGTATTATTGTGTGTGTGTGTGGGGGGAGATGGGGGGATCAGAATATTATGAGAAAAAGCATGATCAAGAATCATAGTTTGTGGTTTGAAATTCAGAACTCTTTTTTTCTATAAATGTATTGTACCATGGTTTAAACATGTAAATAATACAGCACATTATACCTTATAATGTGTGAGTTCAGCTAATATCATCCTCCGCTCTACTTCACTTTTTTTAGTTTTCATCTTTTACTGTAAAAAGGATATTTTATAAAAGTGTTCTGTGTGAAATATAAGTGAGCTGAAATTAACACAAGTTCATTTTCAGTTAAACAATGTGTAACAGTCAAACAGTTTGAACTGAAATTTGTTTATAACAGCATAATATTCAATAACAGATATTTCATTCAAGTCACATACAATGGGTTATGCTTTGCATCAGCTAACAAAATGACACAAGATTTAAAAGTTCTGGGTACGTCAAACTAGTTTATGTTAGTTAATGTATCTGTTATTGACGTTGCAAGCTAAATTGATTCTTTTTATCTTCTGAATTTCTCTGTTTCTATGTGCTGTTGTCACATGAAGTGAAGTCCGAGTCAGTGGAGAAAGGAGAATCTTTCCCTCTCAAGACTGATGCTAAAACAGAGGGAAATCTGATACTTTGGACATTTGGAGCTGAAAAGCGTCTCATTGTTAAATTTGATTCAGGAGCATGTTATATTGGTGAAAAATTCAGAGACAGACTGGAAAGAGATGATGAGGATGAGACTGGATCTGTGACCATCATAAACATGGACACCACAGACTCTGGGCAGTATAAACTACAGATCATCAACAGCGAACAGACCATAATCAAGAGAATTAATGTGTCTGTCACCGGTGAGTAGAACAACATTGATTATAGTAGTAGTATATTTTCATAGTTTAATAGTACATTTCCATTTGAAATTGTTGCACAAAAGATGTTGTTTCAGATATTATGTTCGTGTCAGCATTAATGCATTAGTGATATTTCTATCACAGCTTATTTTGATTAGTTCAAAATGATTTTTTTTTACAATTAAACTTTGCCTCAACCTCACCATTGCAGTATTACATGATTTAAACTGTAGCTTTTGAATCTTGTCAATGCAGACAATTTCAGCTGATCTACTTTGTCAACGCAAAAAAAAAAAAAAAAAAAAAAAAATATATATATATATATATATATATATATATATATATATATATATATATATTATTTTTTATTTTTATGAAACACTGTTGCATTTGTTGAAAAATAATCCAAGGGTCAAGTGGTAAACTAAAGCAAACACTGTTCACCATAATGGTGACTTCAAACGAAACATTTCAAATAAAGAAAGTCACTTTACTTTCATAAAGTTAATTTTTCAATTGCTAAATTTTACGTCATAGAGAAAACCGTGAAATCCTCTATTTTGTATATTATTATTTTTTAAATCAATACTTACAAAACTGCACAAAATGTGAAAAATGTATTGAAATATGTTAAAATTTTATTATGTATACCAATTAAAAAAGAAAAATTTATATTTCTAAAAATTTCAAATTTTTCTAATTGTCTCTGCTTTTTGTTTCAGAATCCACTAAAAAGTCTGTGAACGAATCAACGCCTTTGATGAGTGAAGAGCGTGTGTAGAGAGGGTGAGCAGGAGGGAATGAGTTCAGTTTGATGAGATAAGACATGCCCACTAGAGTCATTCACTGACATTAAAACACAAAAACATATCTCTGCTTTTATTTGATATATCTGTGTTTCTCAAGATTCTGGGAAACCTGGATTTTCAAAGAAAAAAAAAATGTTTTTGAGAGTGGGAATTAAAATAAGCCATTAATGACTCCCTTACTGATCCTTTAAGAATCAGAATCAGAAGGAGCTTTATTACCAAACATGTTAACACACACACAAGGAATTTGACTTGGCAACATTAGCTTCCAGAGTAGAATAAAGTACAGACATAGTGCAAACATACATGATGAATTACACAGTAAAGATGAAATAACACTAATATAGGAAAAATAGAAAGAAAAAAAACCCCAGCGATGTCTGTTTTGAAATTAAGTATTTTTTAAATATATTTTTAAGCTTCGTTGTCACATTTACAGGTGGCCCGTCTGTCTGTGCTTGCACTGCTGCTGTCAAACACGAAGCAAGATCGGATCAGACAGAGTGAGTTACCTTAAGAAATGCTTAGTTATGCCTTGATTAACCATGAACGTGCATCAAGAAATGATATATAGTTAAAGTGAAAATGACAAAATGTAATAGAGCGAGACTTCACAAAACAACAACAACAAAAAAAAAAAAAACAGTATTTTATTCATAATTAATGTAGGCTTAAACATCAACACATTAGAGCCAGTGGAAAAACAAGCTCATGTGCTCAAAATGGACATAAGTAAACCAATATTCAATAAAAAGTTATCTTAAATAGAATAGATTGACAAAATATTGTTAAATAAAATGAAATCATTGAAGCCTACTCGCATTGGGTGCTGGTTTCGGCTTCATCATCGTCTGCAGACACATCCTCATCTTATACTGTATATGAAACACATGTGATTCACAAGCATCCGCTAATGCACTCACGTTCATATGGAAGTCCATTTCACTTTATTTCACTTCAATATTCACTTTATTTCTTGCAATTCTGACTTTTTTTCTCAGAATTGTGTGATATAAACTCACAATTTTTAGATATAAAAAATGTTTTTTTTTCCTCGCAGAATTGGGCTTTATAAGTCACAATTGTGAGAAGAGTCAAAAATGTTTGCTATAAACACACTTGGGAGGGAATTGATCACAATTCTGACTTTATTTCTGACAATTGCAAGTTTATATCTTGCAATTCTGATTCTGGAATGTAAACTCACAATTGCAAGAAAAAAAGTCAAACTTTGAGATAAAAAGTCTCAATTATGCTTTATTTATTTATTTATTTATTTATTTATTTATTTATTTATTAATATTCAGTGGCGATACACGCTTGAAGATACAGTACCTTCAATGGCCTGTAGATGGCAATATCGATTATTTTGTAGCAGAATTAAACTGCATAAAAAGCATGTAACAATTGCTTTGCAGATCACAAATGTTTTGGTGTAAAGAGTACATTGCGCTTATTTATTCAAAAATGTAGTCAAGTAGATAGTAAATGTTGCTAATATCTTTAATACTCAGTGTAACAAGTACAGTAACTAATAACATTTACTCAACTACTTAACACTGAAGCCTATGTGTAACATTGTTGTGTGTAGAGCATCAGAACCTGTTGTGACATTTTCAAATCACCTATAGTGCTAGTATTACAAAACTTCACAGTTTGGCAAGCTGTATTATCAAATCCATCAATAATATTTGCAGCACGTGTTTCTGATAATGAAGGTTTGCTTGCATTTTAATCAATGTTTGTAATCAAATGTACTACTATACAGTATGGAATGAGGAGTTCATTATCTAGAGGTCATCTTTGAAATGGTAACGTGTGTGTGTGTGTGTGTGTGTGTGTGTGTGTGTGTTTGTTTTTGTGTAATAAAACATTGTTTTGTGTAATAAGCATTGAGTAATTAAGATTATTCAATAAACTAATTTTACCATTACTTTGTTTCCTGCGTCCTGCCTCTGTCAGATTAACGAATTTACTATAACATTCAAAGAAGCAGAGCGATTATTAATATTTCCACATAGCCAACATATCACAATGAAAGTGATGATTAAAAGCAGCTTGTGTTTGCTCATTCAGTCACAGGGTGGCGCTAGAGCAGTGTGCTCTGCATTTGGAGATTCACGAGTTTCTGAACAACATCACACCAACGGCATCCAAGAATCAGTTACTGGTAAAATCTAAAAAAATATTTATGGTTCGGTTTCAAGAATCCATCACTAAAAAGAAAGCGTATTTCAAGCCCCATTAACATCGCAAAGAAATACATTAGAAACATTAAAGAGTTCATTAGAAATCCATAGAGTTCATGTGGAGAAATCGAGCTAAATAAAGACACCTGATTATTTCCTAATCAAACACACAAATCACTTAATAATACTGACAAAGGATTTGACCGAATCGTCTTATGATGGATGATCAGATCACATGGGATTCTGATTACCATGATGTGCCGAAACAAGTGTGATGAGAGAGAAGGATCAAACTCAGAGCAGAGTGGAGTATAAACTGAAGAAATGACATGTCTACGGTTCACACGTGTGACTGTGGACAGCTTTTTCTTAACTTTGCATTTCACGCCTAATGCTTTTTCACTCCAGTGGTCAACATCTTACTAATACTGTTTAACACTGTGTTGTCAGCTGCATCATGTAACCCAAAACACTCTATGAGCAGACATAAATCTTCCAAAATTATTATTATTATTTTCAGATACAATACAGGTGAGAAGAGAGAGTTTGAGCCCGCAACTTATCATACAATTATACGACAGAACACAAGAGAATATAACTAATGATATATGACTATGATATAATGTCACCAGTGGTCCAGAAACATCTCTACCTTCCTGAGATTCTGATTAGTCTTTGTTTGATGCTGACTCTCTCTTCTGTTGAAGGCGTCTCTGACCTGCAATGATAAACTGGACCAGAAAGGAAGACCTGCTCAGCTGTGAGGAGACATTCTGGAGGACAGCCAGGGCATTTATGATGGCCTATGAAAAACATTAATGTAAATATACTATAATACCACTACTGAACATTGAATTGTTATATGCATGAGCCTATTATATATAGAATATTTTGAGATCATCTCAATTAAAATATGCCTAGTGCATTTTTTTTCATCATATGTCCTACAATGATCCGAACCAATGCCATATATTCATATTGGCTATGCAGAACATTACCGAAACTAACACGTGATAACCATGGACTGTGTGTGTCGTAGGCCTGCAGATTAGGCTAAATTGTTACAGACTTTTTAAACTGCCAAACGACTCATTCATGAGAACAATGCCAAAATGACAGGCTAATTTGTAGTACAACCAGGCAGTTGAATTATGAAAGGTATTTTATACTTAACTAATAAGGTAAAACAATGATTAAGCAAGTTTTCGTACTAATACAGTAAGTCCCAGGTAAACCTTAGACTCTGATTGTGCAGGAATACCCTACTCCCACCTCCACACACACACACACACACAAACACACACACACACATGGGTACATGCTTTCGCATTAAAGGCGTCATTAAACAATGTTTGTGCTGTAACACTGCAAATTTGCCTAATGCAAACACCATAAAAAAAAGACATGGTCACCTATTATCCTTTTTTCTTGATTAAAAAAATAAAACAAATAAAAAATAAATAAATAAAAAACAAAATAAAATCGTTGTGTTTATATTTCAAAGTCAAAAACAAATGCACCTTTTGGCTGAAATATTCTCTACACAAGAAATTGAACACAGTTGCTTCTGTATCTCCAAATTTAGGTTTGAGTTTCACATGAGCAGCGAATGGAAAACAAGACCTTTAACAATAAACATAATTAGCACATACATTCAGTAACGGACACGCTCAGAAGCACCAACTGTTTGTCTATAAATAAGAATAAACCATATTTGTTTCCACATCTACAGTAACCCCGACCACAACAGGTTTCATGTTGACTCACAGCACATTTAAAAGATTAACCTTCATTCTTCTCACTGCATGAAACAAACAAACAAACACTTGCATAGTTGAGTTGAATAAATATCATAGCATAAAAATAAGACAAATAAATCACAAATCTTTGTAGCTTTTATTTTACATAAAATACATAAAAGGTCATTCTATATTAAATCTTTACTTATTTATTTATTTATTTATTTATTTACTTTTTTTTTAGATAATTTTTTGATGATTTTTTTAGAAGGCTAACTCCTTTTATGAAATTGCATCATAATAATCAATCAGAACATCTTTATAAGAGAAAACTATATACCTAATGAAGGGTTTGCCCTTCTGACTCATATAAAAACTGACCGATCGTCTCCTTTTTAAGCTTTCGCTTCTCTTATACGGCTAATGAATCTGAATCACACTCAGTCACAGCTACAAGATCTGTTCCTGTGAGCAGTGAGACAGTAAGTTTCATTCTGAGAGTTCACGAAAAACTATTTCAAGACTTTCAGATACACCCATCATCATCTGATCAATAGTAACTTAATCTCACTACTTTGTGATCAGATCCATTAGCTATAAAAGATTCATTTCTTTATGCAGATTCAGTCATTTTAAATGAACCCATAAGCTGCAAGCTCCTCACTTTTTTCTATATTCAAAGCTATGCGGTTTCCTTCCTAAACAGCTAAATGTCTGCATAATGAAATCAATACATGGCCAGTGGCACAGCTCTTTTGATCTGATGATTATTTACATGATTAGAAATGTCTTTCAAGATTAGGTTTGGTCACAACATAGAAACAGGAAATTCTGCCAATGACAACACAAAATAAAACAAAACAATATAATAAAAAAGTGCAAGTGACGTTTCCAGTTGTTTTGCTTGTCTTTCTGTCCTCCCGTCAGACTCATCTGGATCTGACATCATAAAGCAGTACAGCAACAGCAGCCACGCCCACCAGAGCAGAGAGAGCCAATCGGATCACAGCTTCTATAAAACCATAATGGTGGACGTAGTCTATGGATTGAGAGAAAAATCAAATCGTTTATTTTTTGATATTTAATCAGTACTAAACTCAGTTTTAACATGGTAATCGTATGGCTATTAGTTCTCTTTTGAGCGTTTTTTCCCGTTCCCACACTTTTTGTGTTTGGATGTTAGCTGCAAAGAAGGCGCCAAAATGAGTGAATCCCATAAATTGTAGTTTAGAACACAACTGCGGAAATCTATGATCTGTCAAAACCAAAACATTTGACACTAAGCTTGGTAACTTTTTATATACTTTTTTGTATCATAACCACCTGCTTTATGATGGCTGAGGCAGCTGGTAGGTATTACCATTTTTTATTCAGTTGGGTTCTGTAAATACCAGGGCAGTTGCCACTATTTTGGGAGTTAATTTGGTGGTTGAATTTGGTTGTCACTCAAGAATGCATGTACAGAACAGGATTAAAGTGCTCAAAAAAGGAGTAACAATCGCATTTAAACGGGTCATATGATGTTGATAAAAATAACATTATTTTGTGTATTTAATCTAATGAAATGTGTTTATTCAGTTTAAGGTTACACATAATGTACATTATTGTTTCTCCTCTCTGCCCCACCTGTATGAAACGTGTCGATTTTTACAAAGCTCATCGTTCTGAAAAGCGAGGTGTGCTCTGATTAGCCAGCTATCCAGTGCATTATGATTGGCTATTTGCCTCAAGCTTGTGACGGAAATGTTACACCCCTTAACATACTATGATTATGTAACCAGTGATGAGACAAAACCAATAAAACCCATTACAAACGAGGCATTTGTTGATTCCAGTGGGGACATAATTACGGATTATAATGACCAATACTGTCTTTTTACAGGTCACGTTAAATAACTGTCACGCTGTCTAGTCTCTGTTTCCCTGGGTGTCCACTAGTGGGCTCACTTCACCTTAGGCACTTCACCGTAGGCACTAGAATTCCTCTATTCTTGTCCTGTCATCACAGTAATTGCACTCCTGTTAATTGCACCAGGTGCAGTCACTTTATCGTCATTAGCCTCCCTATAAATACCAGTCTTTTCCTGTTGTTTGTATGGAGTCCTTACTCTTCGTGTATCCAGCATTCTCGTCTCCCGAGATTCTTCCTGGTCTGCTCGTCCTCCGAGACAGCTCGTTTTGCAAGTTCCCTTTCCTGTCCTTTTCCTTGGTTTGTTTATTTTGGACTGTCTTTTTGGTTTTGACCGTGGCTTGTGTTGACTACGATTTGGATTATCCCTTAATAAAGACATCTGCGATTGGATCTCTCTCTCTCTCTGTGTCTCTCTGGTACACGATCATCACAGAAGGACTCCATCTCTGAGATCCAGCGGTATGTCTGTTCATGTTTCCTCCCCAGCCACCGAGCGGGGATAGGAATGGTTTTGAGGGTACCCACCTGGTCGTGTTTTGTTGGACCAGGGGAGGTCGCTCAGGAGTGAGTGGTCGAGAGGAGGTCCGGCATCACTCTCCACTATGGCCCCCCATCATCCCTGGGTTCGGGTGGAACGGATGGGAGCCGCCGTTTCACCATTGTGAACGGAGAGGGGAGAGGAGGCGCAAGTCTGCCTAGCCTGCGCCGCTGCACATGATGACCGCCAGCCCAGTGCCGCTGCACAAAATGGCCGCCAGCCCAGCGCCGCTGCGCAGAATGGTCACCGACCCAGCGCCATTGCACAGGATGGCCACCAACCCAGCACCATGAGGCAAGATAGAAGCCAGCCCAGCACCATGAGGCAAGATGGACGCCAGCCCAGCGCCACAGCACAAGATGGCCACCAGCCCAGAGCCACTGGGCAGAATGGCCGCCGGCCCAGCACCACTGCCCATAATGGCTGCAGGTCCAGCGCCACGAGGCAAGATGGACACCAGCACAGCGACACGAGGCAAGATGGACGCCAGCACAGCGCCACAGCACTAAGTGGTCACCAGCCCAGTGCCACGATGCAAGATGGCCGCCAGCTCAGCGCCAACTCCCAAGATGGCCGCTGAAACATTTTTGGATTATTTCTCCATGATGTCAAAAATCCTGGAGATTCCCAGGAGTGTTCACATCACATCAGCTGATCCAGAGACTGTTCATGTCACATCTGCTGAGCCAGCACCACAGTACAAGATGGCCACCAACCCAGCGCCACTGCACAAGGTGGCCGCCAGCCCGCAGCCACTGCAGAGGATGGCATCTACAGTGGGCTTTCCTGAGTTGAGTCAGGTTCTCGTTGACCCTCCAGAGTTGAGTCAGGTTATGGTTGACTCTCCAGAGTCGAGTCATATTCCTGTTGACCCTCCAGAGTTAAGTCAGGTTCCCGTTGACCCTCCAGAGTTGAGTCAGGTTTCCGTTGACCCTCTAGAGTTGAGTCAGGTGCTCGTGGACCTTCCAGAGTCAGGGTCAGTCACCGTTGACCTTCCAGAGTCAGGGCTAGTTCCTGTTGACCTTCCAGAGTCGAGTCAGGTGCTCATGGACCCTCCAGAGTCAACGTTTGTCACCGTTGACCTTCCAGAGTCAGGGTTAGTCACCTTTGACCTTCCAGAGTCAGGGCTAGTCACCGTTGACCTTCCAGAGTAAGGACTAGTCACCATTGACCTTCCCGAGTCAGGGCTAGTCACCGTGGACCTTCCAGAGTCAAGGCTAGTCACCATTGACCTTCCAGAGTCAAGTCAAGTCACCGGTGATCTTCAAGGACAGAGTCAAGTCACCGGTGATCTTCAAGGACAGAGTCAAGTCACCGGTGATCTTCAAGGACAGAGTCAAGTCACCGGTGATCTTCAAGGACAGAGTCAAGTGACCAGTGATCTTTATGAACAAACTCAAGTCAACATTGATCTTCATGAACAAAGGCAAGTCACCATTGATCTTCATGAACAAATGCAAGTCACCAATGATTTTCATGAACAAATGCAAGTCACCAATAATCTTCATGAGCAGAGTCAATTCAGCATTGATCTTCTGGAACACAGTAGAAACACCATGGGATTACCAGAGTCTCTTCATTTATCTGTTGAACTACCAGAACCATTCGATGTCTCTGCTGAAGTACTAGAGTCTCCCCTAGGCTCGGCTGATCTACCAGATTCTCTCCTCGCCTCTGCGGAACTTCCAGAGTCTCGTCACGTAATTGAACTCTCTGAGCACCCGACTTGTGTTTTTGTGTTTTTTTTTTGTTCTTCTGTCTCTGTTCCTCCTATGGACCTGGCCCTCCATCCCTCCCCCTGATCCTCCGCTGGTCCACTTCCCTCCTGGGTTTCTTGTCTGTTTCTTTCTTTCTGTTTCCCTCTAAGGACCTGGCCCTCCATCCCTCCCCCTGATCCTCCGCCGGTCCACCTCCCTCCTGGACTCCTTGTTTTGTGTTGTACTTCTCTTGTCTCTGTTTCCCCATTTTACCTGGTTGTTTTGTCTTTGTTTCCCCATTTTACCTGGTCGTCTTGTCTCTGTTTCACCATTTTACCTGGTCGTCTGCAAATCTTGCCACACAGTGACGTAGACGTGTTTAAACTAGTCGGTTTAGGAGGGCGTGGTTGACTTTTAACTTTCATAAAGATTATCTCTTCGGGTTTGAAACTTTAGTCTTTGCAACTTTAAAGATCTTATCTATTCGCTAACAGCTCATAACACTCCAAAGAGAAAGGCGAATTTGAAATTGCATCATATGACCCCTTTGAAGGGATAGTTAATCCTTGAATTAAATCTCTTAACTCACCATCTGAATGTAGTATCTGACAGAGTTGAGTGATGTCCAGATGTTGAGTCTGGTTGCTGATGGGATTGTTGAGCACACAGTTGTAGCTGTTTTTATCTTGATATTCCACCTCCAGATGTAAAGAGACGCTGCTGCTGAGATCAGACACACTGATGCTGGACAATAAACTGTTTCGTTTGTACCAGGAGAGATTCACACGACTCACATTCAACGCTGAACACAGCAGCTCACATCTGGAGACTGATGATGGAGGATTTTGTGGACAGTATTTGGTGATCACAGGAATAGGGAGATGAGCTGAAGAACACAAGAAAAACAGTAAGAGCTTCTTTGTTGGCCAGTGGTTTATTACCACAGTTTATAGAAATAAAAATCAGTTAAGTTGCAAATGCAAATACGTTTTACTTTTGAGAAACAGTATGAAGTGGCAATTTGAGAAATAAAGTTGCAAATGAACATAGAACATACAGAAGGTGCCAAGGTGCCAAAAAAGTATTTTTCTTGGAGAAACAGGATACAGTATTGGGTAGTTCCTATATTTCAATCCCTATTTGTCTGAAAACAGAAGTGATGACTTTTGCATCCTCAACTTCCTCATCGAAAGGATTTTATTTCTCTTACCTGATGGATATAAATCTACTAAACGCCTTTAACTTGAAGTGTTCATTCTGGGCTGAGAATTAAAATATAGCAAAGAGCCTGACCAACATGAAAAGCAACCAACCACAGATGGTTTTGATTTTAAATGACATTTGGGAATGTAGATTATACCACAGTAACAAACCAAGTGAAAACACTGTCACGGACCACAAGGACGAAAAAATGTTCAAAGTAACTCACCACATTTTTTAATAAAATATCACATCATAATTAAAAAAACAAGTGATAATCTTGTAATTAAGTCATTTTAATCTTATTCAAAACAGCTTTACAGAAAATCATGTCTTAATGCCAAATCCTTGGTTTCATAGGCTTAAGTGGTGGCCCAACTTACCCCCATATATCCTCATGTCCTAAATTAATATTATGTTATTATATGTATTCATGGTAATTTTATAATATTATATTTAAAATAAGAATAATGAAAAGAGACAGGTATATGCATAATAATAATACTGTGCTTACCATAGACTTTAACAATGAAATCCTTGCACGAGACCTTATTTTCAGTGACTATTTCTACTTTATAAAGTCCAGTGAGTTCTGTGCTGACGTTTGTGATGGTCAGAGATCCAGTCTGAGAGTCCAGCTCGAGTCTGTCTCTGAATCTCCCGTCAGCACCATTGTGAAACGTCTCATTGTGGACTCTGTTGATTTTAGCGATGTGAGTGTCTTGAGGTCCAAACGTCCACAATAGCACATTATCTCTCTGCAGTTCAGTAACATCTGTGAGTAGAGTGACAGAATCTCCCTCCATCGCTGATATGGTCTGGGTTTGAGCGATCTCAACACCAAACGAACCTGTGAGCAAAGATTGGAACACTTTCACAGTCACAACTGATGCTGTTTTACTAAAACTGTAGCTAAAAAACCATTTAGAACTTACCAGTTAGATAAAAAGAAGACAGAATGGAAAAATATATTGTTTGAAGCATTTTGTTCAAGAGCTCACAGACTGCTCAAATAACCCTCCACAGGTCTAAAAGAGCAAACACTTATTTGAACCGAACTCTAAACCTGTTTCTAGATGACAGAGGTGCAGTTCCTTGTTTAGTGGTGAAGTCGTGTAGAGCAACTGTACCGCCTGTATTTGTGTCTAATTATGAGTATTAACCATCTTGCCATTGTTACTGCTCATAAAAACAAAAGCCCTTATTGTTTTCAAACATACTTAGTTTTTAAATGTGTTTTCATACATTTAATGTCAAAAGAAGAAATTCTGGATTTAAAATGTCTACATTTCAAACGAACATTTTAAATGAACAAATAGTCCCATAACAACATTTCGATCAAAACCTGTGTAGAGCTGGTACTAGTCTAAAAGAATATACGTTTATTATATAGGCTATAAGTCAGGTCATGTGTGAAAAGTTATATTTAAAGGATTAGTTCACCCAAAAAATTAAATTAGTCCATACATTTCTCACCCTCAATTCATCCTAGAGGTACAGTATACTATATGGCTTTCTTCTTTCAGACGAATCCGTCGGAGTTACATTAAAAATTGTCTTTGATCTTTCAAGCTGTTTAATGGCACTCAGCGGGTGTTGCAGTGCTCCAGTCCAAAAGAAGTTGAATAAAAACTTCTCCTGTGCTTCCATGTTCGTCACTTCTGAGCGGGGCATGTGCAACACTGTCCTTATACATAATTAACAGTTAGCGCAAGCTAGATTAAATTGATTATTACATTTTAAATATGGTTATATTTCTAACAAAAACACATTGATTCGCTAAAGGTGGCCTTTGTTCAGCCCCGGGAGCCGTGTGAGACACTTCTTTTATTGATGAGTGCTTTTTATTCAACTTCTTTTGGACTGACACACTGCAACTCCCGTAGAGTGCCATTAAACAGCTTGAAAGATCAAAGACAAGTTTTAATATAACTCCGACTGCATTCATCTGAAAGAAGAAAGTCATATACACCTAGGATAACTTGAGGGTGAGTAATTTATGGGGTAAACTAACCATTTAAGTCCTATTGTGGCCTGATGGTTAGAGAGTCAGACTTTTAACCAGAAGGTCGCAGGATCGAGTCTTGGGGATTGAAGGTGAGGGGAGTGAATGTACCACGTGTAATACCACGACTATGGTGAGATCCAAGGGCAAGGCACTGAACCTTCAACTGCTCTCCAGGCTCTGATGCAAATGCTGCCCGCTGCTACGGGTGTGTGAGTGTGTATGTGTTTACTTCTCACTGCTGTGTGTGTGTGTGTGTGTGTGTGTGTGTACTTGGGTGGGTTAAATGCAGAGCACCAATTCCGAGCATGGGTTACCATACTTGGCAAATGGGACAACTTTCACTTTCACTTCATTTTACACGTATTTGTTTTGTTCATTATACATAAACTGACCATACAAGAACAGGCTATATATGTTTATATTTTCAAATATATTATTATATGTTTAAAATGATACGTAAGCTTACAGTAAAACTTGAATCTCTGTCTCTAAGTCTTTTCTTGAGTATGGAAAACATGAGTTCAATGGCAAATGGACACTGATCTGTGGTCAGTTTTCTCTTTTCATTATAATATCCTATGCCCCCTCATGAGTACAATGACAGAAACTATAATAAAGAAAAGAGTTCATACTGTTTGGATACCACTAGCAATTCATTCAGCTCATATTTTAGGTTTTCATATTTTACATTTTGTTATCCATGAGTTTACTTTACTATATAAAGTTTGTTGATATTTGAACTTTATACCATAGTATATGAAAAAATAGCTGTGCTGTTATTTATTACTGTGTGATTTGTATTTGAGAAGTGAAAAGTTAACCATAAAATGAAAAATGCACGACACAGAACAAGTGGCAGGTCTTTTAGACTTACACTGCAAGTGCAATTTGTACAGACCTATTTTAACATATCAGATTTTTATTTTTTTTTTGGTCCAGTCCATTCAGAACCGTGTCAAACATCGCAATTTCAGGTTATCAATTTCATATCAACCACATTTCAGTTATCTTACCATTCAGTGTCTAATATCTGATTTCACTGATTTCCAGCTGAGTTTGGACTCTTCTTGTGTTTAATTTTGAAACTGAATGTACTTTTAGGGTTCAAATGTTTATGGTGAGAGTTTTTGATTACACAAATAATTTCAAAATGATTCAAAAGCAGCCCAAGATTAGATATAAAGTTTATTGTATGTATTTTGGCCGGCGCAGATGTTAAAGCTTGGTAAATGAAGGATGTTCGTCTTTCCTCCTCTCAGGTTTTCCTCCTCATCCAATGATCTGATGTGAACAAAACGGCACAAGAAAAACAGAGTATTATAAAATAGTCATGATCTTTACAGTCTGTTAGCTCCTAATGTAAAGTTTATTATAATGACAGTGTGATCTTATGAATTGCACTTACGCCGTTCATCCAGCTGATGTATGCAGACACACGAGTGAAGACCGTGGGCTTCTTGTAGGCGTTACAACCCGATGAAGACACAAAGCTGGTCACACCGTGAACAACGTACTGACCACTGACCTGACAGTTCAGAGGACCGCCAGAGTCACCCTAAAAACAACACAGCAGGAGTCAAAATGAGACATTTCTTCCGCAGAACCAAACGACTTCTCATAGTTTATGATCTGTTCGAGAGTGGTTCTTTTTCACCTGGCATCCAGAGTCGCTTCCGCCTCCAGCGCAAACCATAGTGTTCTTCACGGTGCTTCCCCACCAGTCGCTGCGAGAGCAGGTACTGTAGTCGACCACGGGCAGAGAGGCCTGTTTCAGCTGAGCCGAGAGAGACCCACCGGCTGGAGAAATGACAGAAAGATGAGTCAGAACTGATTTCAGGCAACACCGTGGCTGATTTGTTGTGCTTGAGGCTAAACTGACTCTGTGTGCGGCCCCAGCCGGTGATGTAACAGGGGTTGTTATTGGGCAGAACCTGTCCAGAGGGAGGCAGACTGCCCAGCTGCACGTATGAGTTCAGAGAGGCATCGGAGGACAGACGCAGAAGGGCGATATCATATCTGAAATGCATAGAATGGACACAGTTCACACATTTACTGTGCTAGGGGGCGCTATAACTTCAGAAAAACTTGAGATGATCATGCAAGTTGTGTTGGTGTTGTAATTGTACATTTATGTTGCATTAATATTAAGTATAAAAGTTGAAAGTGATGTTGATATTACGTATTAGATTGATATAGTCGTATATAGTGTTTCATTCAGTTGTATTGTATGATTGTTGTTATATGATATGTTGAAAGTACTGTTTTTTAATGTGTGAGGAACACAAATATTTTTTGCTCAAATATATATATATATATATATATATATATATATATATATATATATATATATATATATATATATAGTATTGTATATAGTAAATATATTTACTATCAATCTATATTTTGTACATTTTGTTTTGTAAATTTTTTTGAAAATATATTTTATAAATATAAAGAATTTTATATTTTTAAAGCATTTAAAAAGATTTTGCCCTATGTATTTAAATCAAAATACATAGGCCACACATTTTACAATGTTTCGAAAATAAATAAATTAATAATTAATAAAAGACACCTCATTACTGGTTTCAAGTTAGTGACATAACTATACATGTTAAACAAAGTAACACTGTTTGTGTGCACTTTATAACACGGCATGGTAAAGTTTTTTAATTGTTTTGCACAAATAAATACAAATTCCTGAAACTTCCATAAAAAATAAAAAATAAATCATTTGAAAACATCGTATCATTTGTGAAATGATCTTTATAGTCAGAAAATGTTACAAATATTTGTTAAATACAGTTTTATTTATCATATGTAATCATAGTCATTGTTTATTTTGAATGTGTTTGTAAATTTGTAATTTTGTTATAATCCTATTTCGATCTGCTATTTATATTTCATTGTGTGGTTTTTGGTGAATTGTACACTGTGGCGAGTGGGGCGGGGCCGAGAGGCGTGGGAACGAGGAGTGAGGCCAGGTGTAGTGATTGGAGATGAGCTACACCTGAGCCCCACCGCCAGTATCGAGTCCCACGTAGGAGATGGAAGGATATAAAACTGGAGCAACTATAGTGAAGGACGAGAGAGGACCAGGCCTGGGACATTAGTTTATGTGTTTACTTTTTATTTGTGCGCGTCAGTCGCCGTGAGGGGCTGACGCGCCGTTTTGTATTTATTTATGAATTATTAAAGTGATTTTTGATTGTGCGCCGGTTCCCGCCTCCTTCTTCCCGACGACTATGGAGTTCATAAACTAATGTCCCAGGCCTGGTCCTCTCTCGTCCTTCACTATAGTCACTTCAGTTTTATATCCTTCCATCTCCTACGTGGGACTCGATACTGGCGGTGGGGCGCAGGTGTAGCTCATCTCCAATCACTACACCAGGCCTCACTCCTCGTTCCCACGCCTCTCGGCCCCGCCCCACTCGCCACATACACCTATTAATAAACTAGGGTAAGTTTGATCCTCAAACATTGTTATTATTAATAATGATATTAATAAACCACGACAATTCAAACAATTCAAACAAAAACAAACAAAAAAATATATTGTCACAAATATATAATCTCAAGTGAGATTTCAATGATGCTTTGAACACTGAACTGAAATGTCCTCAGTTTTCACCTCAGAAATCTGGTCACCTTATGGATTACTAGTTGCTTGACAGTTATTAAAAAACATCTTAGGTTCGTTTTAATTTTCTTTTTTTCAGCAGGATATAAATACAGTTTAGTATGTTGAGTTAAAGTCGATTTGTTGAGGCAGTGAGATACTGTACTGTGTTATTGTCAATATAGTACTGTTGTTATGTATCAATACAGTCTAGTTAGTTTTGCTTGTAATTGATTATATACAGAAGTCATATATATTGTGTATAATTGTCGCCACAGCTGTGACTGCTGTGTTTACATTTACATTTATTCATTTTGCAGACGCTTTTATCCAAAGTGACTTACAAATGAGAACAGTGGAAGCAATCAAAAACAACAAAAAGAGCAATAATATATAAGTGCTATAACAAGTCTCAGTTAGGTTAACACAGTACACGTAGCATGGGCTTTTAAAAATATAATAAATAAAAAGAAAACAGATAGAACAAGCTAGTGTTAGAGGTCTATATATACACACACACACACACAATTGCATAATAAATGAAAATAAAATAGAAAACAAAAAGATTAGAAAGGTGGTTAATTTTTTTAAAGAATAGAATTAGAATAGTGAGTGCTAAAGTTAGAGGGTCAAATAAAGATGTTTACTCACCCAGAAGCCACACTGTTGCTGTTCCAGTTGGGGTGGATGTAGACGGCGCTGACGCTCATGTACTGCTCGCGACCCTCGTGGTTGTAGATGTCGTGGTCGCCCAGAACCACACGCCAAGTTCTCGAGCTGCACAGGAAACAAGCGTACACTACACTTCTGGACTTATTACATTCTGTTTGAACTTGAGAAAATCCTTGTTTTTCTTAACTATCTAGCTACAGATAACCCTGGATTCATTACGTGTCGACGCAGTGGGCGGCAGTCATCACCCATCTAGTCCTGATCAGAGTCCCACCACAGGTGTGATAGTAGCTGCCACCCGACAGGTACTGGAGAGAGATCTGAGAGACAGACAATTAGAAGATTTGTAGGGGGAAACAGTAGAAACGGCCTCATTTCAATAAGACTGGCCTCGTGAACTAGACAAAAAATAACCATAAAAGCTGACTGGATTAGTTAGTGTGACAGCAACTAAGCTTCTACCATATTAAGAAAAATAGCTTGACCACTCGAAACTTGTCCATTTAGTCGTGGAAAATCACCAAGACCTTATTCTTAAAATGTTTTACCTGCCAGGGCCAAGAGTTGGGTTTTGCCACCGTTCCACCAACGACCCTCTCCTCAGGGACCTGATCCTCCAGATATCCGGGCTCAGCCAGCGCTGGACACCAAAAACACACTTAGACATGCTAAGATTGCAGTATTATTGGAGTTTGAGTCCAAGTAGACTCGATTTTAAAGTTCTGAGTACTGCATGCATTTGTTAACTTTGTTAAAATCTAAGCCAAATACAAATGATTCTCTCAAGAGAAGCAGACAAAGGTCTCACCCAAGGCGGCCAGCACGCTCAACAACAGGATCCTCAGCATGTTTGCAGTCTGTCAGGACTTTCTGCTCTCTGAACACTTCACTCATCCATATATATATATATATATATCCCCACAGTTCACAAAACAGGTGTTTTTCTCATGGCGGACGCCCACAGGTGTGTGAATCCCACAGATTTCACCACTGCCAAGGCCAGTGTGTCAGCTGCAGAATCAACGTGTTTATCTAGCTTGACACAAATGCTTGACTTGAATTATCTTGAAGTTCATTTAGTTCAGCACCTCTCTTATGCTCCTGATATAAAGTTAGTGTACAGTTTAATTTAACCCATATACATTTTTACACGTTTTTTACGTTTAACAAATGTTTTTGTCATTTTTCATATTTTATTTGTTAATCTATTATCATATTATATAATTTATTTGTGAATATATTATTATATATTATATTATATATAGATAATTAAATTTATTTGACTATATTTACGTAAGTTTTACTTATTATTATTATTAATTAAAATTAAATTAATTAAATGTACATACATTTGTGAATTAATTTATTTAACATTTTTTATGTAGCTTTAGATGCAGCACTATATATATATATATATATATATATATCACCCATAAATACACAACTAGTGTCAATTTATGCTGACGGATCTGTTTCTTTGTGAAAGGTATGGGAGTGTTTGCAGGTTCACTGCTGATATTGATAAGGAAACAGTGGGCTCAGCATGATAAGACGTATATTTGCCATTTCCAGGAGTCACATATATCACCTGTAGGATGGGGCATTTATTATTTATATCCTCCTAAACTGTGATATTTAATGTAGAGCACAGACATCTTACAACTCAGGTGACTAAAGAGACCTCATTTGTTACTGCTAAAAAGACAATTACTATACTGTGACAACACAGCTACTGTACTTTACAGTATTAGTGTAAAGAGAATGAATCCTGCTGTCAGAGTAACTTCAACTGCTCGAATGGGTTTCCAGGGCAGTTTTTCTGTTGAACAATAGAGGGAGGCAGTGCACAGCTTACCTGCACATGGAAATTATTAAATGTTTATAAATATATTATTTTCTGGAAACTTCCAACGTTGTGGCTCGGAGACTTATTTTACCTTCTATTCCTTTTCGCTGTTGAAGCAAACATCATATAGGTGATACTGTGATACTGTGTTTTGAGGATTCGCTGACCTCAATGTGATGATGTGACCTTTCACCATGACTGAAAACATTTATTCTTCTCACTTCTTTTCAAAGGTCACATGCTGGTCACTGAGGTGCCTTCGAGGAAATCACGTCCCATTTAAATCTAGGGGAAACGTGTTTAGGTCTGACTGAGTTGTTTGTCTTATATTTTTTTAACATATTTTTCTCTGACTGTATTTTTGTAGATTTCTCAAGATGAATGTTAATAGATTATGCAGAATTGCATATTGTATTATATGAAATGTCTCTATTATTAAAATAAAAGTGTATAAAATATTATTTAATAATGAAATATTTAATATTATATATTTGACTAATTTATATAACATATATACATATATACATTTTTATGTAGACAAATAGATAGGCTATATTATGTTATTGTATAATATTTAAATGTGAATAAATGTGACTATTTCAATGTGAATTCCATATTTCTTAAAAGCAGTAAGTGAATAATGAACAGAAGAGGGCCCAAAACGGAACCTTGGGGAACACAAGTGGTAACTTGAGATGGCTTTGATCGAAAATGTTCAGGTTGTAAAAACTGAGTACTAAGTGGATGTTATGAGAGGTTTTATCAATGTCTGGACTCAGATTGAGTCAACAGACCAGAACCAGGTCGTTAGCGATGATGATTTATAGTTTAAGAATAAAAAACACCAATTCAGCTTAATAACGGAGAAAAGAAGGATGACATGTCAACAAATAAAACCTGATTCAGGCCTTCTATACCAATATAAATTTTGAGTTTGAACATCGTAAAAAAATATTTAATTTAAAGATCACGAATAGCAGGGCACTTACCAGACTAACTAAACACATGAGAATCTTTCATTGTCTCTTGCATGAACGTCTAACTCTTTGACATTGGCCTTGACTTTGGTTTTAGCTTCATTTAGTTCATTCCCAGCTCACTCTTCAGTCCTGAGCTCGTAAAAACTTCTTTCTCACCACTTCACGATGCAAACAGCCACTGTCCAAAACTCGTGATGGCTCGCACAAAAGATCTGAGCACAATAAGAAGGCCAAATCGCCTTTTATACTGTCACTAATTAAAGCAGAAGTCATTAAAGTGCTGCGTTTGGATAATTCTCTTATCAGAGTCAATTAGAAAGATAGCCGTCCTGACTCGTAATTGAGCCAGCGATGATGTCGACATTTGGGCTTTAGGGATGAGACCAAGAGCGGCCCGCTCTAGCACTTCACACAGGCTTCAGTCCCGTCATCTGTGGCTCTCACAGCACCTCTGAGAATCATGCGTGAATCAAACGTGCAGATCAGACGGGGAGGTTGTTTTAATTAAAGATGTTTTTTCATGATAGGATGTCATCACTTAATGAAGGGAGGATTTGAGCTCCACAAATGAGTTTGTGAGGTTTGAAAGTTAATGACTTGCTGATGAGATTCAAGGGGGGCCTTCAGAATGTTTTCCGAGAGTTTTCCATGTATGGAGAATGAAAAAAGTGCAGATTTAGTGAGAACTTGGTCAAATCAGACTTTTAAACATTAAGATGACCCCAAAATGTAGGAGTAAAGGATCTAAACGGTCCACAGACCCAGTACTTTGATACTTTTTATGTACACTATGTAAACACAGATTTTCAGGATGTGGTTGAATATTTGAGATCTGAAAATGTATTTCATATTCTTTTTGGTTCATCTGATACTTTTAAAAGCTAAAACAGTGGGGAAAGTCCCTTGTTAGAGAGCAGATGACTTGATCTGCTGTAGATGTTCCAGAATTTTAGATGAGAGAAATGGTAAATACCAGATGGAATGTCTCTTTGCAAACAGCCTAAAACCAGCAGTAAAAATGTGTTTGAACTTTTAAATTCTTTGTAGAGTTTATATAAAGATTATGCCAACACATTTTTCTTCTAATCATTTTAATTTATAAAATTAAATGCATAATTTATTTTAAATAATGTATAACTATATATATATATATATAATTTTATTTACATATATTTTTATATTAATATTTTTCATATTTATATGTGATAGAGTGTTTCATATATACATTAAATAATAATTTTCATATATATATGAAACTATATATACAGTATATATATAATTAATTTAATATAACTAAATGTATTATTTATTATTAAATATTACATTTATATTTAAATATTTATGAAAATGTTTTGATGAGACACTATACTGTAGAATGACACTCACACATTATAATGATTTTATGACATTCTCTCTTTCTACTTGAGTTAAATGCAGTCCAGGCCACAGAAGAAAGACATGAGTGACCTCTCTCTCTCTCTCACTCTCGCTCTCTCTCTCCTTCTCTCTCTCTCTCGCTCTCTCTCTCCTCTCTCTCTCTCTCGCTCTCCCTCTCCCTCTCTCTCTCTCCCTCTCTCCTCCCTCTCTCTCTCTCTCTCTCTCTCTCACTGCAGGTCTCTCTTCCGCTGTGTCCTGTCATCATGAGAGTGTCAGCAGAGGTTGCTGTGTCCCAGCACATCATCCAGCGCTCCATCAGATAACGGGAAACTGGACGCCACATCAGGAGATTGTTTCCTTTGCTGGTAGCGCCTCGCAGTCTGGCGAGCTGCAAAGAACGTGGCCGATCCCTTGGGGTTCGAGTACATGCTCTGAACGTCCATCACACACACTGGCCGTGAGCCCCTCGGACAGATGTCCCCTGCACGCTTTGATGCAGGGTCATGGCGTCACGGGCAGGTGAAAGCTTTCAGAGCTCGCGAGCACCGTGCGTCATGTCAAACACCGCATGTTCTCTCAGAGACACTTCACATTCACAGAGGTCAATCACGTGTCATGCTGCTTTATTCACATACATTTGATAGTCGCTTCAGAATATATGGATATACAGTATATGTTGTTATGGCATACTGTTTTACAAAATATCAGGATACAAGAAGTTTAGAGTTCAAATCATGTAAACCAAGAAGGTCACACATTTGGAAATGAAACAAATTATTTAAAAATATACAATACTTAAAACTTTTTGAATGTATATAGTCAGGGACATTAGACTGCAAGGATATGTGCATCATAATCATAATTCTGCCATTACTCTGTAATACCACGTTTATTATTTTAATGAATAGTGATTTTTTTTATCATATATCTTAATATATCTGACTTTGCAGTATTATTACAGTATTGAGAATATATTATATTTCTTATTAATGTTTTGAATCAGTTTTATTTGTACATTTTTTTATGTAATTTGGTCATTTTAATTTAGTGTGTTTTTGTCATTTTTAGTGGTTTTAATTTGATATGTCTACATAGTTATTCATTTTTATTTTCAGTTTTAGATTTGCTACTTTGGTTCATGAAGTTAAACTAAACTAAAATAAGAAATGCTGCCTTGGCAACTAGCTGAAATAAGAAAGATGTTCATATTTAATTGTATTTCAGTTAACGTTTATTTTATTTTAATTGAAGTTTTGGTTAACTGTAATAATCCTGGTGTATTGATACACCCTAGTTTGTAAGCATTTATTTTAAATTTAAGGTGATTTGAACGAACCCAAACACACTATTACACCTGGGCCAGTGTGTAACCAGTTAGAAAACGCAAGCAATCACATAGTAACACACTAAAAATACATTCAGAACAGCTTAGCAACTGCATAGAGATGTCCTAGCAACCACTTATTATCTTAGTGAAGGTTTGTAAATATAAACACGTAGTTAAACATACACATATTCAAGATTTCAACTTGGATGAATTCATTCATTGCTCAAGGGCACCTCAGTCATGGCCCGAGACTCAAACCCACAACCTTAGGCTTATTAGCAGTCAAACTCTCTAACCATTAAGCCAGTGTGTGTGTGTGTGTGTGTGTGTGTGTGTAATATCAATGTCTTAATGCATCCTGACGCTGGTGAAAATGATCCACGGGCCAATTTGCAACCTTTAACTGCAATTAAACCACAACAGAAGCGATCTATAAGAGCCTGCTAACTATATCAGCGTGTGTGCACGCGCACACCTTGAGCTTTGTCGTCATCACGATCTCCTCTTAAACACCTCCAAACTGTCTTTCTCTTTATTATCACCTGTCATTCTCATTCTGTGACTTTCCTCTTTGAGATGGGGAAGAATAAGAGCTTTCTCTTTCTGTCTTTTCCTCCGGGACGTGACAGATGATCCAGAGGAGGCCGGAGTGGCTGATTGATCGGGAGAAGTCTTGCGCATTCATTTCTGTCGCGGCCTCCTCTAAACCTCTCTCTCTCTCTCTCTCTCTCTCTCTCTCTCTCCAGTGCGGGGCTAAAAGGTAATTAAGAGCAGCTCTCCACATGGATCTATCAGTGTCAGAATGTGTCAGCAGCCGTGGAGGACCGCGGCCTGATTTGTTGTCCCCCTCTCAACGGTACAGGCGATATTTTACATCATCATTTATGCAGGATTGCTGATGTCACCACTACCTGCTTCTTTGGAGAAACCAACGTAATAAGAAATCAACAAAAATATAGTCAGTTGTTGTCATGCAGTAAATGTATAGAATTATAAAATGAGTGCGGAAAGCAAGTTCATATTGAGATCCTTGCCTTTTCTTTGCAGGTATGCTGGTAAATCTGAGCATAGTTTGAGGCATCCCCGAGATCTCTTCTGAAACTGGCGTCTTTTTCTACAGAAGAAACATCTCAGAGGAAAATTCTCCATTTTCATTTATTTTAATCTAAATTGCTGTCTTGGAGAAAGTTTTGTGGCTTGTCCACTATAATTTAACTGCTGTATGTTAGTCTACACTCTTAATCTACACGATATTCTCTTAAAAATTGCTTGTAAATTTCACTGTTAATTAAGAAGAAAGTTTTAAAAGTGAAATCTCCACTTCATAAAAATCTTGATATTCTTTCTATCTTTTTTTTTTTTAGAGAAAACAGCCCAAAAATATTGATGACATCATCCTGCACTCTAAATTTTCCTCCAATAAAATGCTCTCTAGACATCACATTCTTTGTTGATGTGTCTTTATTGGTCGCTTTATTCATTTGTTCAGTTTTGTGAAGTATGTGGTCTTGACTTTTGATTGGCCTATGTCCCGCTCCAACTTCCTGTTTCAAGGGGAAGTAGGCTACGTCAGCAATGAGATGAAAACTGCTCTTCATTTCATTTTGTCATTTGTCATTTTTTCTTTCTGACAGGTAGGTCTTATCCTCTTGTTCTTCTGACCCAAACCTGTCAAACAGTAAATGAATGGCTTACTGACAGTGAGGTAGAAATTAGGTAATTATTCAGTCCTGGTTGACACCCATGACATGTCAAATTGAATAAGTTGTCGAACTGGCAGATAAGGATAATAAATCATTTTAAACTCTAATTATTTTCCTTTGTTTACAATTTTAAACCACACAAAAAGTGTTTGCATTCAAAGTTAATTACTGTTTAGCTATTTGCACATTTTCTGTGTCGATCATTCTGAGGTGTTTTTGATTTTCCACGTTATTAGCATCCTATTTATTGTCTCGATACATATCATTAAAGAAATATAGCAGAACAGCAGCATTTTTAATCATTAAAAAAACACACACAAAAACACGTCCCCTAATTGCTGTTTTTGTAAGCATATCGTCTAAAATGTCCCATTTTCGTCCCATTTCTGCTCCGAGTAGGACTACTGCTGAATAATTTAGCGCTGAATGAGGAGCGTCGCTATCTTATGAGGCACGAATATAAATTCCCGCGCATGCTGTGCTAATTAAGAAAACCAATTAATACAGGCAGCTTAAATTCTTTAATAGAGGACGTTTTTTTTTTCTCACCCGTCCGGTCAGAGATGAGAAAGGCTTGTGTATTCCGCTCCATAATCTTGACATTCAGGGAACCTTTGTTCTCGGAATCCATTGTGAATTATGTCAATCAAAGTTAAACGGTGGCATTTTGGGCTGGAGCGTTTCGACCGCGCGCTCTCCAGGTATCAGCACTCTCCCGCGCATTTTACTGAAGGTGAAGTAACTTAACCCACCGCGTTCACGTTCGTGTTCACAGCCGAGCAGCCTGGAGCTGAGCTAAACCCATGGATGATTTCAGAGGCTGTTATTATTTAGAGTATTGAACACTTCTAGTAAAGGTGAAGTCGGACAGAATGAGGCCTGTGCCGTATTGATTGAAGCTTTGAGCGGTGAAATAGCGCAAATCAGGGAAGAATCCCGTTCACTAGATGTTGTACTATCATCACATTTCACAGACATTTAAGAAAAGATAACATCCTGAATACACAGTGAGTGTATTTGAAAGCACTTTCTATGAATAATTAATAGTAGCTACACATATTTAGCATTTACACTGTAAGTAAAAAAAGAGTGCATGACATATAGCTAAATATTTTTAAATAAAATTAAACAGTTCATACTATATATGGTTTAGCATTTGTTTTGCCATAGCTGGCGAACATCATATTCTTTCTGGTGAAGCTGCTCAACCAGTCTGTGTAGTCTTGCTGGTTAATAGTTTGTAAGCCTGGTGGGAAAACTAACACCAGTGTCTTTGAGTTCTGTCATTAGTTTCTTCTTTATAAAGTCCACTTTGCTGATTAAATTGCTCATTTTAACTAATTTCACACTTAATTGGCCAAACAAGCTATTATGTTCAGAGGAGTTGCACAACCAGTCTCTATTTTGTTTGCCTTGCATCAGTTTAGCAATTGATCCTGAAGACTAAATGGATGCTATTTTGCTCACAAACATCATGAAAAAGTGCTAATTTAACATGCAGGCATCTTATTTAATTAGAACATAAATTAATATTTATTGAATTATGAATTACTCACTTGAAGAGCTGAAAATTGAAATGGAACGGCACCTGAAATAAATAATGACACAAAACACAATTGTCCGGTGCAGTATTTCATTAAAATACCTTCATACTTAATTTCTTATCAAACTCAAGACATGCATGAAGTAATAATGAAAAGGCAAAGATGAGTGAACTTCTGACTGTGAAGTTGAGTTCGTACAGCTTTGAGGAAAACTAATATGAAGGATCTCAAACGGATGTTGGGAATGGAATAAGTTAAAGCCCCATATTACTCTGATCAGACTCAGATGGCAGGGAAATTTGAATTGCTTCCCCACCAAGTGATTACAAACAATAGTCCTGTAGAATGATCTGGAACATTTCAGCATTTAAAATAAATAAATAAATAAATTCCAGTCAAATTAAAGTTTCCAGTCATTATTGTGTCATCATTCAGTTCCTGTCAGTGCAATGTTGGGTCAGTTCAGTTCAACAACTATATAACGTTTGTTCTGAAACAAGCTCAGTTAAGCAGTAAGTTGGCGTACTGAAGTTTCGTTATTCAGCTCGCCATGGTGTTGATCCAGAACATTCCAGGTTTGAACCTTTCCCCCAAACAAAAGATATCAAATGGCTTCCTTGGTATGTCCTTGGACGTTTCTGCATGTATCTCCTGTTTTTGCTCCGTGGCTCACTGAATCCTGCAGGACCTCATCATAGCTAATCGTCCATCTGTCCATCCCTCAAGGGCAGGCCAACATTCCCTCAACTACGGCCAATCGGAATGCCAAGAAGACGTTTTTTTGGACATGCTTCCTGGCTTGTGGTTTGTCAAAGCGTGAGGTTACAACACAATGGGGTCAACAGCCTTTTTGCTTCTTGGACTCCTACATTTTTCACATGGGGGTCGAGCAGACGTGAGTTCATTCATCTCAGATCCCGTTCCCTGAGATCTGGCAGGCTGCGAAAAGGCTTGAACAGGAATGTGTTGACATTGGGTGTGCTTAATCTTGAGAAGCCCCTGACAAAACTTAAAAATATATATATATATATATATATATATATATATATATATATATATATATATATATATATATATATATATATATATATATATATATATATATTGTTTTAATCATTTAAAGGTGCAGTAGGTAACTTTTGTAAAAAGATATTTTTTACATATTTGTTAAACCTGTCATTATGTCCTGACAGTAGAGTATGAGACAGATAATCTGTGAAAAAATCAAGCTCCTCTGGCTCCTCCCAGTGGTCCTATTGCCATTTTCAGAAAGTCATCCACTCCTGGTAAGAAACAACCAATCAGAGCTGCGGTCCGTAACATTGTTTGTGTTCAAAATGTAGAAAAATGTATATAATAAGCGAGTACACCAAGAATCCGGAACTAATATTGGAACTAATATTGTCACAAACCTGGATTAAAATATACTCAGTGCAATTTCATGGGTAGGTTCCCTTTCACCCCTCAGCTGTAAGTTTCTCAAATAATACTGATCAGTTTTTCTTTATACTCATTTATCGCTCAAGCATTTCCTATAATGCACCTATAATAAGTGTTTATATCCGGACTATTTTAGATTGCTTCGGGGATACCACCGCGGAGTAACCCAGTACCTTTGTGATTCTTCATAGACATAAACAGAGAGAAGTAGTTCCGGCTACGATGTTCTTCCGCAAGACGCAAGCAGTTCTGTTTATTAACCGCTAGAGCGTCAAAAGTTACCTACCGCAGCTTTAATTGTTTAGCAGATATTGGCCGAAATGTTTTTGGGTGTGGCCCATAAAATGTAATCGAGCTGTATCTTGTGAAAACAATGTTCAGATTTCACAAAAGTTGGCATGCTTTGACTATAGGACATTATGAGGAAATCGGCCAAATTGCATGAACTTCCGATATATATATATAAATATATATATATATATATATATATATATATATATATATATATATATATATATATATATATATATGATAATTCTTTTTCATAAATCTATTAAATAACTGCTAACATTTATTACTAATAAATAAATCTTAGGATTTATTAATAAATGAATACCAACTGCTAGGCCACGGCTTCAACATCTGCTTTACTGGCAGTGCGCTTCAACTTTAATCTGCTCTGCTAGCAGTTTTTCCAGTTTAGCTCAAGTGCTTGAGCTTATTTTGTGTACTGACACTTTTTTTTTCCCTCTGAAGATTATGCTCTATAACATCCCTGCGGCAAAAAATATCACAAGTTCTAAGTAGTTATGCTTTTAATAATCCATTTCCTGCCCCCTGACGATTTTGTTGATTTCTGGAGCCTATCTTTCATTGCACTCTTCTTTTCTCATGTTGTCTGCGCTTCATTTCTCGGTAGCAGATGTCCTGTAAAATCTCCCAGGATGCTGTTGATAAATTCTTTCCATTTGCTATCAGCATTCCCTCTCCTTCATTACCTGCCTATCTACGCTTTGGTGCATGAATCATTTAATTTGTCATGCAGAGCGTCTGTAGGCATGCGTTATGGCACAAGTGGAGCACAATGGGAGACGCAACAAACAGATGGTTTGAAAATAATTTGAGATACCTGTTTGCCTTCTAAACCAAAACCTGTTAGGATGCTGGATGATTTCAGGCTTTATTAGCTTTCTTAGAAACTGGTTTTCCTTCACAGACATGGCCATGTGGTTACTACACATGTTCTGTGAGTGGAGAATGTGCTGGTGACCAGAGATTGAATTGTATATCATAAAATCGAGCAAAATGCATACTTGCTTATGTTTCTGGCGGCCTCAGGCACACATATGATATACAGTCCATTATGGCCACAGCACTCACGGGAATAACCTTTGCCTTTACTTCAGGCGACTGGTTTCATATTTCACATCCTCAGAATGGATCAATAAACATCCAGATCATATCCAAACCTCTTTTATAGACTCCAAAGTGAACCAGGTCACAACAGACCTACCTGGACAGATTGTTAAACTCTAAGGGGTTTTGCTTCAGTTCATGCATGTCCATTAACAGACTGACACTTTAAGCGTGTCTCTGAAAGTTGGTTAATCAGCTGTGGGCCACATCAGTGGCAGCGACACCCAGCGTTAGCTAATATTGTCACAAACCTGGATTAAAATATACTCAGTGTAATTTCATGGGTAGGTTCCCTTTCACCCCTCATCTGTAAGTTTCTCAAATAATACTGATCAGTTTTTCTTTATACTCATTTATCGCTCAAGCATCTCCTGGTCTGGTTCTGACATTAGTAGCTGTATTATATATTTATGGTCTCACCATGGGGAATTTTTTATTGCATTATCTAACAAAAGGAAACACACACAAACTAATTTACAGAGAAAGACAAACAAATAATATTAAAACCAAAGTATACATAAAGGGAAAAAATAAAAATGACAATTATTCTAATGTAATAATTGGCTACAGATCACATAAAATCTACAAAATACATAATTTTAATAAGAATAAATAAAAAAGTTATTGTTTTAATGTGAATAATGAAGTGCATAAATACGCAAAATTACATAAAGTGAAGAAAAAAATAGTAAACAATAAAACCCTTTTAATTCATAATAAAATATATTTTTATAGAAAATATATTATACATAATGACATGGCAGTAAAATTAAAATAAAGATATGTAATATTATAATAGCATCGCTCAGTCTCTCTCCTCTCTCTCTCTTTTAAGCAGTGATCGGGTCAGTGATGCTCAGACAGACAGAGGAGCGCTTGGATGAAGGCTTCGTCGCAGTGTGCAGCGTTCATTCCTGACGCGTCTGTCTACATCTGAACCCACCGGACGAACGGGGACTAGATAACTTACAACGGAAGACTTGATCTGATATGGAAACGCGTGCCGTGCTGCATTAATTAAAGAAGGGGACATTTCAGTGATGCCGGCATCCAGAGAGCGTCTGTGTTGTAGTTCGTAGCAGCGCGCGTGGTGAAGTTGGATTGCGGATCGCTTATTGTATCGATCTTGAAACACAACCCGAGCCGTTCTGACACCGCGGATGTGTCGGGGTTGTGTATGGGATGTGATTGAGAAGACATTCTCTTTACACCGAGCGATGCGTTTCTGTCGTCTCTGACACCTGACGGGGATGTATGCAAATAAATGAGCTTAGTTTAGCGTTATCATCACGCTTGTGTTTATGTACATTTCACTGATTCGACTGGAGGAGACAGAGATGAATTGACGGCACTCGCGCATTACTTTAGTGAACATCCTGAGGATTTCGGAGAAATACACGCTCGTATTATCAGAATAATCTGTAACCATTTGTATTTTTGCAGTTGAGTTCTTTAAACTGTTTTATTCTCTCTCTCTCTCTCTTTCGCAAGTTTGAGGAGCCAGACTGTGCTTCATGTGGTGATATCCAACTTTACATGCTTTATTGAAGTTAGAAATACGATTTATTATGACTGAATCAATCTGAATACACCTTACATCAAACGAACGGGTTAAATCGAGTGGAAATAGGACACATTTAACTTTGAATTGCACAAACTTGCAAAAGGACTATCATGAAGATGTTTCATGGATTGTTGTAACTTCCATAAAGTGTCACTAGGTCCATCTATGCACCTTCTCGTAAAGATCAGCTGACCATCTAAGGGCGTGCATTTCTTCCAAACGTCTAAATATCTGTACCTACTTCATTCAAAGAGCTTTTAAACTTCAAGGAACATGGATATTAAAACAGAGTCTGAAGACAATCTGGACTGTGACCAGCCCGTGCCCATTGAAGTCTTCGCCCACAGGTCCACGCTCCATGGCATCTCGCACATGTTCAGTTATGAGCGCCAGTGCATCAAGCGATGCATCTGGATAATGTTTTTCATGGGTTCGTTTTCGTTCCTGCTGCTTGTTTGCGTGGACCGCATCCAGTTTTACTTCCAGTACCCCCATGTCACCAAGCTGGACGAGGTCACGGCACCAATGATGCCGTTTCCCGCCATTACCTTCTGCAACCTGAACTCTTTCCGCTTTAGTCGTGTGACGCGCAACGACCTGTACCACGCGGGCGAGCTGCTCGCGCTGTTAAACGGCAGGTGAGTTGTGTATAACACATTTTTAAATTAAGACAATGACAAGGACAATGGTTGTTTTAAAACAGCCACAGAACAAACGTGTTACTAGAGATATTTTACTTAGATGTGTTTGTATGGTTCGTTTCTGTGGCAAGTGCGCTATTATTGTTTTGGCGGGACAATAGGCTACACCACGAGTAGCTACATTATTCTTATGTTTTTAGAAACATATGTAAAAAAAAAAAAAGTGCACCAATAAACATTGGTTTTAATGAAAGGTATGTAAACAGAAATTTTGTGACCACAAACTGTTGTCGCCATTTTATTTGATTTATATAACTGTCAAGCTCTATAACTTAATACAGGGAAGATGTAAACCGTTTTATAGAAGCTAATACTTTTGTTAATTTTGGCGAAATATCGCACCATGAGCCCAGATATTTTTTCGTTATTAAGACAGTTTTTCTGTTATAATTTATACAGGACCAAGACATTGTAAGCTCAAATAACCTACGATTTGTTTGGATATGTTAAAGGTTTTATTTTTTGAATAATATATAGCCCTACTAATATATATTCTGAGTAATCATAGCCTATGGTTCCATCACATTTGATAAGATTTGTAAGAACTTATAAGAAACGATTTAGCCTTTTATTTACTCTTATTTACTTTTGTGGTATTTCACATATTAGCTATTTTTTCTGAGGTAATTGGAAGTGGTATTTAAAAGATTTTGTATTGGTTGTAGTTTATATTTTCAATATTACACAGACGGTTTTTAAAAACACTTGGAAACAGATCATTGGTTGTTGACAGAGATAAATGATCTGTTTTATCTCAAGGTTTAAGTCTGTGTGATTCTCTGAACTCTGATTATTGTTTGTCAGAATTTGGTTTCCGTCATACATTCTTTGTAATTCAATCCAAATCTGTATTTTAGCTTTGATGGGAGTTAAAAACGTAAGCTGTAAACATCCTGCCTCGTGGAAAAAGAGAGGAGACTTAGAAGGCTGACTTGCCTGTCTGCAAATGAAAAATGATTTCATCCCCTCAGGTGTTGAAAGCCCTGGTGAGGACTGACGTGAATCATCATTGATTCGATGTAACTGATAACACCATGTCTTGTGCTTGTGGTAAAAGCGCAGCCATTAGAGAAGCAGAAGTTGTGTTCTGTGTTTGGATTCTTCTCTCAGGACTGTGGTTGTCACTCTGCGGTCCAGAACTCATTGAACACATCAGTGTTTATTGGCAGTACAATCGGTCTCATTACTTTTCAATAACAACACATTTGGCAGGAATGAATAATTGATGCCAGGTTTAGATTTTCAACTAATATTCACTTGGCTAGATTACTTTTTGGACGTATATCTGAAAGCGTTCTGGTGTGCTGTTTATTCATGAATAAACAGCTCATAACTTGATCTTTGAAATTTTGATTGGTCTGTTTATATAAGCATTATGTTTATGCTCTTGAGTGTAGATTTTGGTCTCTTGTGGAGACACAGCTGGGTTTCCACCACCCTGCTTTTATGCACATTTTGAAGTATCGCATCAGAATCGAGTGATGGAAACGCAGAATTTTAAATAAAAATGCCTTCATTCGCAAAAAAGTTTTTACGCTTGCATTAGGTGGTTTTTGACTTGTGCGCAAAAGGATTAATGTGAATAATGGGAGATGGAAATGCATTTTGCGAATAAATTCCTGCAAGCGCATAAAAAAAAAAGTCATGTGACTTTGCGCTATGGGATGGTAAATCCTGACAAACCAGTGGACAGATCTCATTCCACAGTATCTGAAATGTTGTTATGGTCATTCTGAAATGCCCGATTCATTGTGTTTCGTCTGCTAGTGGTGCAAGTAATTTATTATATAGGAAACTTATTATATTCAGTAGCTTCTCCTGCTTTTCTTAGTGATATATAGTGCCGATTTATCAGGAAGTGATCATTTTGTTTTCTTTGACTTGTTGGATGCAAACGCTCCTTGTTTGGAAATGTTTAGTATGATATTCCAATTTTGCGCATAAGTTAAATTCGCAACTTTGCATGGAAACCCGGCTACTGTTGTAGGAGAAACAGTATACAAGTGCCATGGCAAGTCTCAGTTAGTCTAGTATAGAACGCATAGCCAGGTATTTTTTTTTTTTTTTTTACTTAAAATGCACAAAGCATGCACAAAATATGATTGTGGTTTTGCACAGCTTGTCAGTGAACAACGGCCCTGTGTAGTAAATGCTAAATTGTAAATTACATGCATTAAATATCGCATACGATTTTATCGCGCAGCCCTAGTTTTTACATTGGAAGTGTATATATAAGGATGCAATCAGTTCTAAATTTGCAGTGTCTGTGCCATTGCTTGAAGATCATACACTACTTGTGATGTGGCCTTGAGTAAGATACAGTGACAGCTCCGGCCGATAGTTATCGTGGCGTGACAGGCAGGACTGTCCTGCTTTATTCTCTCTGGGATTCATTAGCAGATGTCATCACAGCTCCATTGAGTCTATTAGAGAAGCTTCAGTGCCGATCACATTCACAGGCAAAGCAAAAGTGATGCCCTCAGTCCGTCACGTCTGAGCAGCATTATATGTTAATGATCCCAAATATACGTTACATAGGAATTGTGTGTGTGTGTGTGTGAGGTCATGTGATTACTGTTATTATCTTCTTATTGCATATATTCTAAAATATAATTGTATACTTTATACTACTATTATATACTACATACTACTTTTATTAAATAGTAGGAATTGTACAATCTGTCTGTTGTGCAGTGCAGTGTTTAAGATGACGTGACCTGAAAGAATCCGGATGTCAGTGAGTGACAGTCAGATCATCTAATAGATCTTTTAAAGCGCCTCACTCATCTTCAAAGATCGTTGGATCTGTGTAAATGAGATCAGGTGTGCTGCGCTTCTTTCAGATTTGAACAGTCTTTGTGTCGAGGTTGAACACCCAGAGCATTTCAGTTGATTTATCTTCATGCTTGCTGACAATCAACTAACTAACTCCTAAGTTAATTTCTGCCTATTTTCTTGCTTAATTAGTTCTGTTCCTTCCACCAGCCAAGTAGAATATTTAAACAGGTGAATGATTAATGCAGAAAATCTGAATATTGGAAAGTTCAGGGAATATAAGGCAAGGAAAAAATATGAAATGACTAGAGCGTGTAGAGTCAGAAAGTTGACAGATTGCGTGTTGTAGCTTCAGAGACGGCCCATGATCTCTAAGACACGTCCTATGTAAGCACATGAGCACAAATGCTTTTAGCTATGCTAGCTCAAATGCGCAAGATGTTTCGTTTGCAAATATATTAGAATGCAGTTTGTAATTCAACTCAAGTGTGTTGTCAGCACCGCTACGAGGGACGCAACATTAGCATAAACTCTTCTTCTACTGTCAGTTTTCACTTTCAGCTCAAATATTGTCATGAAAGAGCAGAGTTTCTTCTGTTGAGAATCTTATTGAGAAAGTTAGTTTAGTTTATATCCAGCATCCAGAATAGTAATACATTTTACTTTAAGTACTTTGATTTACTAGAAGAGCTAGAATTATTTGTGTAGTATATTAACACTTTATAGTATATTAAGTTTATTAATATGTAATTAGAAATTGACATTAGATTTTTATTTTGTAATAAATATATATACAATTTAAAATATACGAATATGTAGATGTATTACAAAATACTTAAATATATTAGAATTAAAATCATTTTAATATACTATTTCATTATTTTATTAAATAGAAATATGAATTATAATAAAATAACTTTAGTAATAAAACATGAATATAGTTATAAATGTACTATAAAAAGAATATTAATTAATATCAATTAGTTATAATATTATAATTATATAAATGGATATATACACTCACAGTAATTATGTAATGCATATTATATTAGTAAAATAATATATGAATAATAATATATCATATATAAAATGAATATTAATAAATTAATAATTACATAATAATTTATATAATACGATTTATATTAAGAAATGTGTATGCCCACATGTATACAAATATACAGTACATGTGTAAGTATAGATACTAGTAATCCTTTAAATAATATAATGCGCACACATTTTGTTTTGGCAGCATTTAATCTACTAATATTTGTGATTTGGATGGGGGAAAATGACACCAGAGAAAAGAGATGTGAAGTTTTTGAAAGCGAGTCTGTTTTCATACCATCAACATCCGTTTCTCAGTTGTTCTTTGGTGCAGGTCTAAGAACTGATGGACAACAGCAAGACGTCGTTCGATTCCCTCCATTAGTCTGAGCTGTTACAATATGTCTTTGCAGCTGTGAATCAGTGCGGCCAAAGATCTGTGTGACGTGAACACATCCACCTGAACACATTCCCACAAACACATCTATGGACATCATTTGACTTCACCAGGAAAAAAAAAGCAATTCGCTGTGCTGCGCTGATGGGATATTTTTGGTCTATCGATCCAGTGTTGTGTTTTGCCTGAGGCTCAGTAAGAGAGAACATATTAAAATGTCACTAGAACAATCTCAATTTTCCAGCACAGGAATCGCGAGCGCGACTCCCGCCGTCAGCATGTTTTTCCAAAACGCAGCCTGAAATGTGCTCGTCGACATGTGGCCTCATCGTTTTTAATACACTAAACCAGTTTTCTCTCTGGATCTGTTGCTGAATTGAGCTGTGAATGTTTTAGATAGCCTTCATATACAATTAAATCTATTGACTTAACTCTGTGAAGCTGACTGTATTGTATTTGATATGCACATTTTTAAAGCCCGTTCACAAACAAAGGATAACTTTAACGATAAAAATATAGTTTTAAAAATCGTCCTAAACTTAAAACAATAGCATGTCACACTACAGCTATAACGATAACTTTTACAACAATTTTTGTTCCAGCTGCTGAGTGATAAAACATTGACAGCCAATTAGAATCCATCCTGCTTTAAGAACTCGTTCATTTAAAGCAGTGCACTAATAAACAGAACATTATTGTGTGCTGGTGTGAACACTAACATAGCTAGCCTTCTTGGTGTGAAGGGGCCGTAAGCAGTGTTAATTTTGACACGAAATTTTAATTTAGTTTTAGTCTTAATCTTTTGACTATAATTCTTTTTAGTTTTAGTCAAGTTTTAGTCATCTGATTTGTTTTAATTTTAGTCTTATTTTAGTCGACTAAAATTGCTTGGTATTTTAGTCGACTAAAATTGCTTGGTATTTTAGTCGACTAAAATTGCTTGGTATTTTAGTCGACTAAAATAAGACTAAAATCAATAACAGATTTACTAGACAATTTTTTACAGCTGGTATAGGAAACAAACTTAACCAAAATATATAAAACACAAATTCAACTTTATTTCAACACAACTGTGTCTTTATTTCGATTCAAAAGCTTTTATGCAGCAACAAACACTGTCATGATAATGTAAACAATAAGTTATAACTAGCTGCCAATTGACCATCAATAAAAGAAAAATAACGTTAGGCCCAGGACCTTAAAGCTTACAGCTGAGCTGAACAATAAGTGCATACATTTAAAGTAAATATTTAATAAGTTAGCAGCTAGGTGGATAACAAAAAGTAACAAGATTTTATAAGGTATTCATTTGTCTAGCAATATTGTATGTTTTAAATACTACAATATTGCTAGATTTGTATGTATAATGACAGGATGTGAACATTCATGTTTCACATGACTAATATAGAAATATTTGTGATATTGTCAACAAGTAGAACATTATAAAATATACTAAACATTAGTATTAATCAAATGTATTTATCATGATATTACGTATTAGTATTGTCCTCTCATCTAACTTGAAGAAGGGGCTATTTTACAGTACTTTTCAGTTCGTAATATTTAATGCTACAACATTTACGCACTGCAGTCTTCCAATTTTGCTTAGCTCAATAAACAAAAGAACATCGTTGTGAAATTACATTTGAGAAAATGTCTGGGTGGCTCGTCTGTAAATGTCTTTTTAAAATGGTTGTGTTCTTGCCACGAATGAGCTCTCCGCGTGCTTTACAGTTTGTTTTGTTTTGTTTGTCGTCAAACGTGAAGTGAGCTGTGGACATTTTGTCGGTTTTTTAGACATCACCTCTTCGAATGCCGTCTTCCCGGGAGCTCATTTAAAAACTGAAAACCTTCGCTTCACGTCTCAATAAGTCAGGTTCGGATTGGTTCTCTTCTCTCATGCAGTCTCGCCTGTTCCGTTTTGCCGGTTCTTTTGTTCATTCCTCGCATCTCTCCCGTCTGCTTATTTGATTTTCGTCACAGTCTATTTTCGTCTCGTCCTTTATTCGTTGACGATAATGTCAATCAATTTAGTCATAGTTTTAGTCTCCATCAGTGCCTTCTATTTTAGTTTTCGTTTCGTTTTCGTCCGCAAAAATATATTCGTGATGAAAATAATGACGAAAATATTTAGTCAACGAAAATAACACTGGCCGTAAGGTTTCTAAATTATCAGCAGGATCAGAACTTTGCTGAAAAACTTGTTGTACACAATCTATTCCATGCCTTCTGTGGTCTGATTGATAGTTCCTACTTTAGCAAGTTCACTGAAAAAAAGTTTGTTGTAGAAAGAGTTTTCACTTGGAAATTGCTCAAAGGTTTCGGAATTAATTATAATGACTTATTTACAACTTCAAAGTTTGCATAAAAAAAAGAGTAATGATGCTTCTTCACCATCTTCTACATTTAACAACATCAATGCAGGACAAATAATATTAGCCAATAATGTCAATACCAATAATCAATAATATTAATACCAATAACATCCACTTTTCTCAATCCAATAATATTCCAGATCCAAAATCAAGTTCTGACTCCATTATTTTGCACGAAATATTTTAACTCAGAAATGCATGGCATTATGTTATGCATTATGAGTTAAATGTGTTGTGCATTGTTACTTTTTAGTTTGTTTTGTCACGTTGTAATTGGAAAGCCGGTCACATACCATACAAGAAGTGCAGTTCCAAATCTAGAACAATTCGTACAACAAGTGCCAAACACGATGTAGCTAGGTGCTGCGGACAGATGCCAAATGCCACCGCCGCTATGCGTAAACTCATAGAAAACTGTTTTCGAATTTTTAAGACGTGGTATGGTGCGGCTTCTCGTCTGGTGTGTGCCCGCCTGAAGGTTATGTTTAGCAAAATGCATTGTGGGAACTAGTTTAGTATTACGCATCTTTTTAATTTTTGTTTTTGTGACATTTTTGCAAATATAGTCGATTATCATAAATGTGGATACTGTGCACAGTATATATACTATATTTTGCAGAACTTTTATGAATGTAGGGCTGCATGATAAATCACAAAGTTATGGTTTATTAATGTCTACACCTACCACAACCCTAAACCTACCCTTACAGTAATGCAAATACAGTAATTTTGTGTTATATTCACGGTTGTAGCTAGAAGAGATACAGCTACAGGAAACCAACAATAATTTTTTCGACCAATTAAATTGCGTTTTTAAAGTCTACACCCACCCCAACCCTAAACATATCTTTGCAGTAATGCAGATACATTAAATAACATTGTTAACATGAGAAAAAGGACGCAATATTGATGTGCGCATGCGCAGTAAACACTAGTAGGAAAATCTGACCGGTAGGATAAAATGTCTGTTATCAGCGTTAAATTTCCAGCACTTGCGTGCTTTCTCGTTGTTCACTGACAAGCTGCGCAAGATGTACCACCGATTACATAACCGGCTTTACTGACAAGATGCGCATGCAATTTATCATGCAGCCCTAGTAATTAGTCAACAGTATTTTTGTATTATTTTAAATAATATACATCTGTTCTGATTGGTTGCAAACTCCTGGTATTTGAAACATCCATTTGGTTTGTTTACAAAAAACTCACACAATTCTCTGCAATGTTACTTCGTGTTGCCATGCCGTGAAAAGCCAGTGTTGCTACGGTAAGAGCCAAGGCATAGCGACCGGGAGCCGAGGGGGCTTCAAAGGGATTGGAGGGTTGACAAACGGAAGCAATTAACTTGTGTCTCATAAGCCATGTGATAAACAAGGATTTATCCCCATGTAATTAGCTATGTTTGTGAAACTGCGCCGGTTCTGTGTTGATATAAAGGCCCCGTTGTGCTAACTGGCTCTCTGTCATTTCACGCCTTTGCGTCTGGGAAATGCTTCTGTGAGGCTTCACAGCCTGGAAATGGTAATGTTATTCTTGAGAGAGTTTAACAGAGCAGGTGGAAGAGCAGAACAAGACGGTGTTGTGGCTAAAGGGCTTGTTTGGTGACAGAACGGATGGTTTCAGAGTGTTAGCATGGCTGAATGGATAGTTCACCCCAAAAATAAACTTCTGTCATGATATTCTTATCCTCATGGCATTTCAAACCTCTATGTGCTTCCTGTGTTGAACATAGTTTGAAGAATGTGGGTAAGGAAACTGGTCCCTATTGACTTACATAGTAAGTCTTTTGTGGTCGACAGAAGAAAGAAACTCACATAGGTTTTAAATAAATTAAGGTTAGGCAAATTGTATTTTGGATTAGTCTTCAGTATGATGGTGTGCTGGTTTCCTAACAGGCTTTTAGCTAGCCACCAATCACCAACTTTAAAGGGGGGGTGAAATGCTATTTCATGCATACTGAGATTTTTACTCTGTTAAAGAGTTGGATTCCCATGCTAAACATGGACAGAGTTTCAAAAATTAAGTTGTACGTTTGAAGGAGTATTTCTGTTCCAAAAATATTCCTTCCGGTTTGTCACAAGTTTCGGAATTTTTTTTTTGAGTTTTCTGTGTGACATTAGATGGAGCGGAATTTCCTTATATGGGTCCTACGGGCACTTCTGCCGGAAGAGCGCGCGCTCCCGTATAGCAGAGCACTGAGAGGCTGAGCACAGACAATCACTGATCAGAGCGAGAGCGTCGCGAAAAGTCACAAAAGAAGTGTGTTTTTGGTTGCCAGGGCAAGACAACCCTGCACAGATTACCAAAATAGAAACGGCATTAAGGGACCAGTGGATGGAGTTTATTTTTACAGAGCATCAACGGAGTTGTGCAAGTGTTTTTGTTTGTTCCCTGCATTTCGAAGGTGCTTGTTTCACAAACAAGGCCCAGTTTGACGCCGGATTTGCACATCGTTTATTTCTTAAGGATAATGCAGTCCCAACGAAAAAGGGTCACGATCGTGTGTTGGAACCGCAGGCGGTGAGTAAAACTGCTTCAAATATCTCTATGTTGTTAACTTAGCTATCGGCGTGTAAGCACATCAAGTAAACAACATGCAATGTTGTCATCAAACTGCACTTTCCTCATGTACAGCTTAAAAAAAAAAAAAAAAAAAGACGACAAAGTGGAACTTAGTCATTTTCCAAAAACGCTAAGCAAATATATACAGTTTCAGTACATACCACATAGAGACGTCGTTGCTGAGGCTGCTCTTGTTAAATTTCAGCCTCCGGATCTGATTCTGGATCATAAATATACGGCTGAATCTGACTGTTAGCCATGGTTTGTTTTGGTTGGTTTTTTTACTCAGCTTCCACATGCTCTCAACGCAAAAGCCTACTGGCGCTCGTGATTCTTTAGCTCCGCCCACACATCACGCCTCCAGCCGGTCGTGTTTTTCTGGGAAAAATCGGTACAGACTATCTTTCTCTTATGAATATAATAAAACCAAAGACTTTTTGGAGTTAGGAAGGTTGCAGTACTACTCTATAGGTACTCAAGATTAACAGGATATTGAGTGAAAACGAGCATTTCACCCCCCCTTTAACTTCTAACCTGGATAAACCAGATTTCTAGTTGGTGCACCATCTACAGTAGACTGGTACCACTGGCATCTAAAACCCGTTTGACTTGCTTTTTCTTTATTTTTTACTGTGAAACACAAAAGAAGTCAATGGGGTCCGAAAACATCATTAAACCCCATTGACTTTAACTGTCTTTTAATTTTTGGGTGAACTATCCCTTTAAGTTGCATGAAAACTAACACGGTTGCTTTTTTAATACTAGTTTTAAGTATGACGGTGTGCTGGTTTCCCAACAGACTTCAACAAGCAACTTTAACCTGGTAGTCCAGAAGTAATTAGTCCACCAGCACCAAAACAGAATTTAAATGTATAATTCACACCAAATTAAGCTTTGGTCATCATTTACCACCTTTATGTTGTTCATAACCTGTTAGTGACAGACTTTCTAATATGAAACGTAAAAGAAGATATTTTGAAGAATATCAGTGAAAATCAAAGTGGTCCAAAACAAATGGATCCCATTGGCTTTCCCTGTTTTTCTCTTTAACTAGCAAAAATCATCCTGGACCATGGAAATTCAAGCTTAATATACAGTACAGCCTCTATGTGTGCTGCATTTGTTTACTGCTTTAATGCACAGCCAAACTGCACAATAGGAGATATTCATTGTTCATATTCAAGTTGTTGGCTTCCAGAATAACACCAGCATTGTGAAGGACCCTTGCTTTAAATCTCCTGGAAGACTTTTGAGACTTCCCAAACAGTTCATTCTCGGAGTTAATGCACAATATCGGGGCATTTGTTGTGGCGTGACGTTTAATCAAGCCGCATCACCTCTCCTGTAAGCTGAGAAGTCTCTTTGAGGAAAACCAGTGTTTATTCTGTGCTGAAAGTGCGATGAGGAAGATGCTCTGTTGTTAGTTATACCATCTTTGAAAAATGAACATGCTTATGGCCCATAATCCAATTGTGCCTTTCCCAACTCCACTTACAGAGCTTCATGCTGATTACTTTAGGGAGTTCTGGCAGGGCAATATTAAAGATTTACACACACACACAGAGCAGCCGCCAAGGGAATAGATACAGAAACATCCCAGCTCAGTTGGAGTTCCTGGCGCCATCTGCTTCCTGTTGCCATCATCAAAACGTGAGTCTGAATGAAGACCCACTAGAGCAGGAGAAGGTGCAAGAGCGCTGAAGAACCATGATACAAAGGCAAGACACTACAGACAAAACCATTGTTTTATTCAGTGGTCAGTTTTGAGATTTTGGGCCATTTATTTTCGAAAAGACCAGCTAATGAAGCAGTATCTAAATGCAAAGCTTTCAATATTGACTCAAATAGTCTCGCTCTGAACTGACTTTGTCACACTGCTTTGTAAATAACCATATCCTCGGTCTAACAGAGAGAAATAGCACTCCACTCACGCTCACAGGTAGGCCTCACAAGCGAACTGCTCCCAGCAGGCATTTAATAAGAAAGCTTTAACAGGCCACTGGTCGAACTTCAATATTCTCTAAAGGTGAATAAATCACAAATGCCAGATTTTGATCTGGACTTACTTAGAGCCAGAAAATATCCACCCGTGGAAGTGGAGATGGTGAAGCCGGTGGTCTTAAATTGAGTTCATCTTGAGCTGTGGTCAGTCTTGCAGAGCTGTCGGTCTTCTGTATGCCTGTTATTAGCAAAGCAAGATATAAAGGGTGAGGCTAGCAGGTTCTCCGCTAAGCAGTAGCAAAGTCCCTCTTAAGGAAAGTATGATCACTTGTGCAGAGTCCCTCCCACAAAGGACCATCAGTCTGTAAAGACTGATCATTGGCTATTTTGACTGGAAGGCGGGACTTCCTTCATTACGGTGGCCATATTGAGCATTGCACTTTTCCCCGTTCATAGTAATGTGAGTAGACCGTGTTCGTATGTCTATGTATGTTTCTATAGTCTTTGGCAGTGGTCGATCCCACACTCGTGCTTGTTTGTTTCAGCTTGCAGTCCAAAGTTTGCTCAGTTTTTTTCGTGAGTAATCTTCGGTACACAATCGATCACATTCAGTTGAGACTACAAACTCACACGTAACTCGGGTAAAACACGATTTCATTGTCATTGCACAGGACCAGTGTTATCACATCAATCCTCCTGGTTTTGAGAGGTGCTAACAGTGTTTCTGGGAGTTGCTGAAAGGAAATCCACGCAGGATCATGTCAGAGGAGCAGTTGGAGGATTTTCAATTTAGTTTTGGCCGTTTGCCACTCTTTCTGAGATCAGAGAGAGGACGAGAAACTATTGTGAGCTGGAAACAAACTTGAATCACAGTTTTGGCTTTTATTCAAGATAAAATCTAAATTGAGTATTTACTATTTACTGTTTGTTCTTGGTCTTATTGTGAGTGTTTTATTTGAAAGAAAAACAAAATTTTATTTTAAAGAAAGAATTAAAAATGTTTGTCTTTGTAATCGTTCATTAAATTAAATAGAAATATCAAGGCAAAATAGCATTATCAACATATTTAAAACTGACTATATGGTTTATACAGTGCATTTCTGGTCTTGTTGTTAATGTTTAATCTCATAATAATAAAAAAAATATTTCAAGAATGACCATTTACTTAAATAGAAATGTAAAGATTTGAGTCAAAATAGTATTATTGACGTAGTCAAAATTTACTATGCATAAAATGTATCTACTTTACAATATATAATTCTGGACTTATTCTGAATGTTTCATCTCTTATTTTAAAGAAAAAAAAACTTAAACCATGGAAAAAATGTCTGTAATTTTGTATAAAAAATTAAACAGAAATATCAAGACTAAGTTAAAATAGTATTTTTAATATAGTAAAAAATAAACCAAATAAATTTTTTTTAAACTAACTATTCAAAATCTTAGTTATAGAAATACATTTAAAGATATAGATTTACTGTTTTAGTAATCTTTCATCAGAATTAAACTGAAATATTAAGATGTAAGTCAATAATATTGATAAAGTCAAAACTGACTTGGTTAATATATGTTACAGGTGTTATTGTGAAATATATTTAATCTGTTTTTTGTTTTGTTTTTTAAAGAGAAACAAACTAAAAATGTTTGTCTTCATAATCTGTCATCAGAAATTAAATATCAAGATGCAAGTCAAAATAGTATTAATTCGTACTAGTTTTTAATAATTAGTATTATTACAGGCATAATCAAAAATGACTATCTACATATTATTGTTATCTATGAATAAAGTAAAGCCCTGCGCATTATTTTGTTTTGTTAAACTGTAGTTGTGAAGTGAAATGGCATGTGAATGAAGTTTCACGTTGATTTGAAATATTGCTGTCTTTTTTAAATGAAAATGATTTGGTTTGAAGAGAATGATTAACATGCCACTTATGAAATCCCAGCTAATGAGAGTATTGCATTTTATTTATTTATTAAATCACCATGTCAGAGTGAAGTAGTGAGTTTTAATATCACAATGTTAATATAATGTATATATATATATATATATATATATATATATATATATATATATATATATATGTATATACACTCAAAAAAATGATTTTTGCTCTTTGTTCAATTTAATTAATTAAAATGAGCACATACAACATAACTCTTTGTAAAAATGGTGTCAACTTAATTATATTTAACATGAACAATGTAATTTTCAAAAAATTAGGTTTACAACATTTTTTTAAATTGAGTCAACAAGAATATTTTTTGTTCGTCTTAACCGGATGCACGTCATCAACGGAAACGGATGCAGATGGATTGTTCAGCAGCGAACATGTGAGATGGGTAAGTGGCATTTTTTTTCTTATCTATCACCGTCCATCTAATTTTATTTAATTAACAAACTAATTAAAATATGCTTTCTTAATATCTTGTTGCATACCAGAAAGTTATTTTTCGATAAGCAATGTATGAAAATAGCTCTTAAGTGTGTCGTTTGTAGCTGATGTTAGGTTTCTGGATTCAGCACGTGGTGCAGACCTTCTTTTTTTCTTTTTTTACTAAAAGTATCAAATAACGTTAAAATGAAGCATCGCATAACAAGAGAGAACAGAAAACCCTTCAGTACCATGAATTAATGTATAAAACCAGGGCCATAAGACACGCCCGATAATTAGAAATGGCCAAATTGTCCCCTAGGATTTTAAATTCTTACTCTGCATTTAGCTGTCGTTAGGGTGACAAAGTTTCAAATGTATATTTTAGGTCTTCCTCATCTATATTTAATTTATTGCTCGTCATTGTTAAAACGATTGAGATGCCAATCAAAGCGCACAGCAGCCAATCCAAGGCTTTAGATTAGTCACGCTTGTTAAGTTCACGTGCTCGTGACTGAATTCACCGCGTTCACGGAGTCTCTCGTCTTAAACAACAAATAGTGTTTTAGCGACGTAAGTATTACATTTCGCTGCTTCAGTAATTGTAAGTGGAGTTTTTGCATTTCTTCTGCTAGCTAGATTATGGTCATGGACCGACATTATGTCTGTGTAGTCAGCTAATAACGTTTGGTTTCTCCAAGCGCTTGTTTGTGTAAGTTAATGTTATTCTGTTACTTGCGATTAATATATCAAGAGGAGTAATCGAAAATGATTTCTGTCATAAATAAGTTGTCACCCTGACCCTGTACTAAATATTTTGTTTTCTTTGTAGCACTTTAACCTTTTTTGTCTTTGCTGAATTGCCCATAAACAAGACCTCTGTAACTTATGTCTTCAGATAAATGATGAATTTCATCGGATCACAACCCTTCCTTTACACTCCAAAATTCAAACTGGATCTGTTCTCTGATGATCTGCTAAAAGTGTTTACCAAAAAGGGTGGAGTGTTTAGAAAAAAGATTCAAGATGTGATTGGTGCCAGTGTCTCAGGTAGTATTTTTTTTTCTTCAGTTTTCTTTTTAAATTCTTTTTATTTTTTATATATTGCTTTTTAATACAAGCTATTGATATAGTGCTCTGTAATGCATAATGGCTCAGAGATGTGTATTGAACGGTGTCAAATGTATGAATATCGGAACTTAAAAAAATGTTTTGTCTGTTTTCTTACAATGCCGCCATGGAGACCAAGCAAGAGTGCATTCTCAATGATCTATGCATCTACCTGAATAAAGATGAATATGATGGAGTATTTGGTGAGTATAGAGTCAAAAACTGCTGATGGGTAAAGAGTTAATGTACATTTTTTTTAATTTTAAAATATTGAGTAAATTGTAAAGCTCCGATATGAATTAAATGACTGATGTTAACTTCTCTTTAAACCTTTGTACTCCACACAGCCACTGGTTTAGGTTTACGTGATATCATCCTGTTTGATAAGCACAGTTCTTAATAGTCAATTCGATTCACCTTTATTTATGTAGTACTTTACACAATACACATTGTCAAAGCAGCATAATTAAACAGGAAAATAGTTTGTCGATAATGCAAGAGGACAATAACAAACAGACAGTTTTTGTTTTGTTTTTTTTTAAGAAAAAGTCAGTTCATTGATTATTCAGTGATGTCATCATCCAGTTCAACTCTCTTCCAATAGTGTCTATGCAATCAGTCAAGCATCCCCATTCGCCAAAGGTGGCAGTGGCAAGGAACCAAAACTTAAAGGGATGGTTCACTTTCAAATTAAATTTTGGTATGTTTTAGCTTACCTCAAGAACATCCAAAATGTAGGTGTCTTTGTTTCCGCAGTATTTCCCATTTTTATATTTTTAGGTCAAACTGTTCTTGTCTGTGACCCATATAATGGAGGTCTATGGTCACCACCTCAAAGAGCATGCACAGAGGAGTCAAAATTAAACAATTCTCCACCGTAAGTACACATTGATGACCCAAGACACGAAACGAGCGGTTTGTGTAAGAAAAAGAACAGTATTTATATAGTTTTTACCTTTTGTACACAACCACGTCCAACTGATGTGAGGGCGCGAGTACTTCCTGTTGTGTGACGTGTGCGCGCTCTGGCTTAGTCTGCACAAGCACGGAAAGCGCACTTATTGTTTCCACTTACTGTCTATGGTTTACACAGAGATTTCCGAAGTGTTAACTTACACTGTGAAGATTTAAACATATTTATACGTACAGGAAATTGCAATGGAAGACGATTTCAATATATCAACAGACAACGTTGAATTTGTCACAGCCATATTTATTTGAACCAGAATACACAGATAAAGTACTCGGGAGCGATCATGGAAGCATCCGCTACGGCAGCACGTCTTCAAGCCTCAGAGACCGAGATCTCTTAAAAATTGGTGGTGTTTTAGTAGCAAGTGTTGTGAGATGCCAACAGAACTGGAGAACATATGTTGTCACGAATGGAACAACTACAAGACGACAACAAGGACATTATCGTATCACACACCAGCCTGACTGAAGACCTGAGTTTCCTCCGCTGTTGAGCCGCAGCGTTTTGCACGTTGCGTTTAGTTTGCCACGTATAAACTGGAGGCGACGTCCAATGCCAGAGGGACCCAATGGCACGCTGTCAATAGAGTGAGTAATGTGTTGTGTTTATTGTAATTGCAACGATTATAGGGTGCATTATAAACAAATAATTACAGTTACTGCATTATATTTCAGACAGTGCAGATTGGTGGTGTATTGTGTGGTCAACAATAAACAATGAGTGACGTACACGCGTGAGAGATCGCTTCCGGCGCTTTCCGTGCTTGCGCAGACTAAGCCAGAAGCACTCGCACACTCAGATCAGTTGGACGTGGTTGTGTACAGGAGATAAAACCAAAATAAATACTGTTAATTTTCTTACACAAACCGCTCGTTTTGTGTCTTAGGTCATCAATGTGTACATACGATGGGGAATTCTTTAATTTGGACTTCTCTGTGCATGCTCTTTGAGGTGGTGACCATAGACCTCCATTATGTGAGACACGGACAAGAACGGTTTGACCTAAAAATATAAAAATGTAAACTACTTCGAAAACAAAAGACACCTACATCTTGGATGCCCTTAAGTTGAGCTAAAACATACCTAATTTAATTTGAAAGTGAACTATCCCTTTAATTAGTGACGGAAATGGAAAATAAACTTTGGGCCTGATGAAAAACAGCAGTTTAATTCCAGGCTTCACGGGGTAGTCGTGGCCTAATGGTTAGAGAGTCGGACTCCCAATCGAAAGGTTTTGAGTTCGAGTCTCGGGCTGGCAGGAATTGTAGGTGGGGGTAGTGCATGAACAGCTCTCTCTCCACCTTCAATACCACGACTTAGGTGCCCTTGAGCAAGGCATCGAACCCCCAACTGCTCCCCGGGCGCCGCAGCATAAATGGCTGCCCACTGCTCCGTGTGTGTGTGTGTGTGTGTGTGCACCTTGGATGGGTTAAAAGCAGAGCACGAATTCTGAGTATGGGTCACCATACTTGGCTGTATGTCACGTCACACTTTAAAGAGAAAAAAAAAAAATATATATATATATATACCTTTAACATACAAAGTAATTACATTCCGTTTGTTCAGTAATAAAGTAATATATTTTACAAGGCGCTCGTTTAGGTGAATGGCATTGCATCCATTTTGTTAGTTTGAAAATAAAGTGACTAATGATTTTATAGATGAAATTAAAGTACACAAAAGATTTGCACCAATTTGGTGGTGCCAAGGACTACGCTGTTCTTAAAAAAATTGAAAAAAAGCTTGTACTCTAACTCAACCGTTTTCAGAGAATGAGGGAAGGGTGTGCTGTCAGCAGTTGTTTTAATTGTGCCCAGTTTTGGTTAAAGTTAAGTAATATTGATTTGAAATAAGTATCGGTAGCATTTTATAATAATGGTCCATCAGTTAATGTTAGTTTACTGCATTAGTTAACATGATCTAAGCAAGAACAATCCTTCTACAGCATTTATGAATCTTAGTTTGTTAATTTCAACATTTACTAATGCATTATTCAAATCAAAAGTTGTGCTTGTTAACATTAGTTAATACACTGTGAATTAGCATGAACTAACAATGAATAACTGTATTTTCATTAAGATTAACAAAGATGAATAAATACAGTAATGTATTATTCATTGTTTGTTCATGTTACTTAATGAATTAACTAACATTAACTAATGGAGATTATTCTAAAGTGTTACCGAAGTATCAATGGCTCTTGAGAATATCTGGATTTTATAAATGTAATTTGTTAATGTCATTAATCTAAATGAATTAAAAATTTCAAACAGTCACTGAGTGATAGTTAGAGATTTTAAGGTAGCATAGTTATTCATTGTTGTGATATTGACAGAGGCACTGTATTTTCCATTATAAAGTGGAAAACAGTCTGCCAAAGGTGTTGAGTTGGGTTGTGATCTGGTGACCGAACGCCATAGCATTGTTTTAAGATGGCTCGTGGCGGTTTGAATGTGCTGTGGAAGTGGAGTTGTTCACTAAAAATAACTGTTGTTTCTCTCCAAATATGTGTATTTTCAGTGCCACATTATAGCATTTAATTACACTACTGTACCATTATTTATTAATGATTTAGAACTATACCATTGAGGTCCACAAGTCTAAAATAAGCTGAGTGCACATTTCTTAATGTTTGTATTGGGGTTTTCATTAAAAAAAAAAAAAAGAAACATGCCGTATTATTATTTTTTTACTATATATATATGCCATACATTTACAATTTTTATATATATATTTTTTTTTTCCAAAGGATGATGACCCTGCAAGAACCGAAGCGGACATAAAGAAGACCTTTTAGGGATTCTGTGATGAAGGCATGAATTTGCTGATGCAACAGAAGACCCTGAAGATATCTGCATTGTGCTGGAAGATGTGGAGGTGCTTTCTGGTTTAGGTAATGTAGCATTGGCTACAGCCATGCTACTTGGACTAATATACTCTTTAAATCTTACTCATCCATAGGAGATCCATTACACTTTTAAGGTGCTCCAAAAAATGATTCTCGAGCTGAACTTGTGTAAATTGTCTGCCAAAGCACAGGCGCAGAAAACAAAACTCTTCACTTGGGTGTGCTGTTTGAGGATCCCTTTGTGAATGCTGTTTTATTTCCTTGTATGCTCATGTGTTTTTGTTGTATCTGATTTTTTGCATGATGAGCAGAGGTGATTAAGTCTCTCAATCACATTTAATCTCATGTTTAAGAAAACAAAATAAAATAACATTTTGTTATTCTTATATGCTCATGTTTTATTTGCATTGTCATTTCTTAACTTAGTGAGCATGTTTAATTGCCATATTTGCAGTTTTAAGAAGACACTCAAGGTTAAATGTGCTCATGTTTTAAATACAGATTTTTACTAAATGGACTGACTTTTAACATGTTGACTTTCTTCACAGGAGTAGACTATAGGTATACAGTAAATAGGTTTTAATGTAATAGAACATGTATTTCACTTTCATTTGGAAGTAACTGTAGAATCAAGTTAGATAAGTGTAATGATTTAAATTTTTTCTAGTAGGTAGGACAAAAATGTTTGTAGTTGACATTGCATTGATAGATATAGTAGACATGACCAAATTGAATGTAGTTAACATGGCATTATTTTATATAGTAGGCATGACAAAATTCAGAGTAGTTAACCTGACACAACTTTCTCTATTAGGCATGGCAGAACTTTATCTAGTAGAATGGACCAATTTTCTTTTTGTTGTCTTGACTAAAATAATTTAAGTTTGTACAACAAGATTACTACAAATCATTTCAAACTAATTCGATATTGTTTGGAAAATATAATTAAATTTCGTGGAAAAGTTTACTCAAATTTTTTTAAGTTCGTTCAACAACTTTTTTTTTTGAGTGTATATATATATATGTATATATATATATATGTATATATATATATATGTATATATATATATATATGTATATATATATATGTATATATGTATATATATATATGTATATATGTATATATATATGTATATATATATGTATATATATATATATATATATATATATATATATATATATATATATATATATATATATATATATATATATATACACACACACACACACACACACACACACACACACACACACACATACACACACACACACACTGAGGGAGGTCTGTGATTAGGGCAGGCGTACAATGGGAGCCCGTCAAGTGCTCTGGTTGTGGTCAGTGTGGACAGCGGTGAACTGACAGCGGTGCAGACTAAGAGGATAATGGGCTGGGAGTGAGACGGGGACGGCTCTCTCTGTGTGTGCTGGCGTGTCTCTCTCGAGTCCGTCTGTCTCACCACCTCCATTAATCTTTTACTTTGGTCTGCAGCTGCCTGACAGCTCGTCTGTGCAGCGAGGGGTTCGAGGAACAGCGACTGAAGGATGCTGATGGTCTGACGGAAATGAAACCCCCTCCTTCAAACAGATGTTTTCACACCTGTTTGCTCTCATAAACACCATATGATGTTTCTTACATGTTTTAGAGACTAAACAAGTTTTGCTCATTTTATTCAATTAACATGTCACAATATGACTTTATCCAATCTGTTTAATAACATCGCATGTCAGTTACATGAAAGAGTGATGTTTAGCATGAGATTTCAATCTGGCAACCCCATGTTTATCTCCATACCAGCGAGTGGAAGCTGTGGTCACGCCGTTAAGGGAGTCTTAATTGCGAGGTTAATTATCAGCGTCACGGCTGAGGTGTGAGCAAACATACTCGTGTGATCTGGGAGCAGTGTTTGGCAGTTGTTTTATTGAGTCTTTTCCTCCTCATCCTTATAGCATCAACGTTTTTAAAACACGAGAACAAATGAGTCATTTATTAATTTTGTTGTGGCCGCGCATGCGCAACATCCTTTTGTTCGTTGTTTTTCTAAATCTTCTGCTGGATTAGTATACCCAAATTACATATATGTGACGCTGAACCACAAAACCAGTCATAATATTTTTTCAAAACATCATCCGAAAGCTGAACAAATAAGCATTGCATTGATGTATGTTTTGTTCTGATCGGACAATATTTGGCTGAGATACAACTATTTGAAAATCTGGAATCTGCGAGTGCAAAAAATAAAAATAAAAAATAAATAAAAAATCCAAATATTGCGAAAATCTCCTTTAAAGTTGTCCAAATGAAGTTTTTAGCAATGCATATTACTGATAAAAAAAAAATTATATTGATATATTCACATTAGGAATTTTACTAAATATCTTTATGGAACATGATCTTTACTTAATATCCTAATGATTTTTGGCATAAAAGAAAAAATAATAATTTTGAACCATACAATGTATTTTTGGCTATTGCTACAAATATTTGCCAGAGACTCAAGACTGGTTTAGTGCTCCAGGGTCACAAGCCTTTATGACTTTATCACTTTGCGCTTTATTATACGCAAGCTGCCTACTCCCAATCCCAATGCAGCCCTCAACTGTGAAGTGTCATATCGGTGAACAATTGCTGCTTATGATACTTGTAGTGCACTTCAAACTAAACAACATTCTGCTTACGATGTTATAAAATTACGAGGTGATTTAGTTGACATGCTATATGCCTCTAAAAACAATACCATTTTATATCAAGAATGTTATAATGTTATCAAAATTTAAAATGAGTTTATGGTAAATGTTCTTTGGCTAGTCATATAACTTCTTATACATGTAATCACTTGCAAAATCTCTTCATATTGCACACTAAAGTACTTAATTAACACAATTTGCTGCCTACTTCAAATGAATACTTTTTTTTGTATATTTGTTAACTTTAATATGTTGCATTTGAGTGAAAACTTGCATATTACTTATGATTTCACATCACGGTCTGTCAGGTCTGGAAGTTTAGTGTTTTTTTGTTTAGTTTTTTTCTGTTGAGGGCAGACAGGAAAGTATGGGAGTATGTCCATTGATGGTACCATGGTAAGTGATTGTCATTCAATGTGCTAGACTCTACATGCTTTTCTAAAGGAAGGCGTCTTATCTTATCAGGTATGAGATCCGGGATACACACTTGGTGGAGGAGAGCGTTATGATGACCCTGAAGGATAAGGCGGACTTCTCCGTCTTCAAGCCCCGTCCCTTCAACATGCGCGAGTTCTACGATCGAACGGGCCACGACATTAAAGAAATGCTGCTGTCCTGCTACTTCAGAGGAGTCGAATGCAGCGCCGAAGACTTCTCAGTGGTAAGAACGGAAAAGGACGGAATCTGATTGGTGGTGACTGGAATTATGGGAAAAAAATTTGTTTTCTTGTCTGTATTTTTTTTTTTTTTGTACTATAGTTTTTGTTGGACTTGTCTTCTTAAGGTCATGTGTTGAGTTCATACAGTTGTACTAAAGCGAGCATTGCTGCCTAGTGAGATAGTTAGAGATTATTTCTACCTGTGAGGTCCTATCGATCTGATCCTCAGGTAATATCATTAAGAGGCCTCACTTAAAAGATTCCTTTATTCCCCTGGTGATCCACGGATAAGAATTCTGGAATGGGGTCTTGCTTTATCTGATTGATGGCATCTGTAGAGGGAAAGTTGTTTTATTTTCCAGTATAGATGTTATAACTTTTTTTTTTTTTAAGCACAATTTATTTTTTTATCCAAACATGTATGGTTGCAAAAATTGCAGTTTTGTAGAGTGCAATGATAACTTTTGATTGACCATGAGCATTTAATAATAATTAGTTTAAAGGTCCCGTTCTTCGTGATCCCATGTTTCAAACTTTAGTTAGTGTGTAATGTTGTTGTTAGAGTATAAATAATATCTGTAAAATTCTAAAGCTCAAAGTTCAATGCCAAGCGAGATATTTTATTTAATAGAATTCGCCTACAACGAACGACCCGTTTGGAATACATCCCTCTAGTTTTTTGACTAACCTCCGCCCACATGAATACACAAAAAGGGGGGTGTGGTCTTTTTGCGCTCCGACGGAGAAGAAGAAGAGTTGCGTTTGAATAGTGTGTTTGTCACCATGTCGTCAAAACGCTGTTATTTTCATCTCAGAGTCAAATCACCTTTGTTTGGGCTTCCCAGGGACGGTGTACTTGGAGATTAATGGTTACAATTTATGTTTAACTCGGTTCCTGAAAATTATAATCCACATGTAAAACTATGTGCAGCACATTTTGCGGAGGACAGCTTCCTCAATCTCAATCAGTTTAATGCCGGATTCGCACAAAGATTATTCTTGAAAGATGGAGCAGTTCCCTCTTTGTCTGGAGAAGGTGTTGTTTATGGACCACAACCGGTTAGTGTATTTTATTATTTAAGTTGGTGCGTTTAACAGTTTCTGTTAACTTATTACACAAAGGGCAACACTGTTTAGCTTTGTTAACTAGATGTTAGGGCTGTGCAAAAAAAAAAAAAATGTGATTTTCATGTGCATCTCATCAGTAAAAACGCTCCTGTGATTATAAGTACATCTCCAGCGCATGCTCCTGCCCACTTGCTTCTCAAAACTAGCCAATCGCGTTTGCAGGAGGGCAGCGCGCACTCAGCTGCTGTCGAATCACAACACAGGAACCGCTGGCCCAATCAGCACTCGTCACGTATTTCTGAAGGAGGGACTTCATAGAACAAGGAAGACATCAGCCAATTTTTGTGACAGTGAAAACAGCGGTATACAGATAGGTAATTGTGAAAAATACTGTGTTTTTGACATGCAAAACATAAACACATATTTAATATTGAACACTGTAAACACAATCAAAGCTTCAAAAAAGCATGAAAAACGGGACCTTAAATTATTTATTTTAATGAACGCTCGAGCATTGAGATTGCTAGTTTAATTGAATCTTTAAGACGTTATCGTCCTGGTTAACATGAATGACTGGGATGGAAAGGATTTTTAAGCTGAGCTGTGTCCATACATCAGTTTAAAGAGCTGTGTGAGAGGACCGTATTGATTATTGATGAGAGGCGATTAATTAGTGTTACTCTGACGAGAGATGAACCCTGACATTAAGTGCTGCAGAAGATCTAAACGAAATTATGATTGATTTAAAACTACTTCTAGTGCAAGTCTGAGTTTGTGTTCGATTTATTTATCTGAAATTTGCTAATTCAGCTATTTTCACATTCATTTATAATTTAATGCTTTGCGAAGCTTATTTTCATTCCATGCAGAAATCTCATGTTTTAGCCACTATAGAGATGTTTCTGTGGTTGTTTCTTGATTCTTACATGCTTTCAGTCATATTCCATAACATCCGATTATTTAATATATAATTGTAGGTTAATTAATAGTTGACTTGTTTTTGCAATAAAAAAAAGTGATTTGCATTTTCTTACAATGCAAGAATGTACCGTATTTTTCGGACTATAAGTTGCATCAGTCCAAAAATACGTCATGATGAGGAAAAACACATATATAAGTCGCACTGGACTATAAGTCGCATTTATTTAAAACTAAGAGAAAGCATTACCATCTACAGCCGCGAGAGGGCGCTCTATGTTTTCAGTGTAGGCTACAGGAGCACTGAGCAGCATAGAGCGCCCTCTCGCGGCTGGAGATGGTAATTCTTTCTCTTGGTTTATATTTCTTAGTTCATTTCTCTTGGTTCATGTCAAATTAATTTTGATAAATAAGTCGCACCTGACAATAAGTCGCAGGACCAGCCAAACTATGAAAAAAAATGTGACTTCTACCGGAAAATACGGTACACATTTGCATCTCTCAGTGTAAGATTCCACACATTTACCTCAAGAATGACCTGTTTTGGCTGCTTAAGGTTTTTGAGTGATCTGTTGCTTTATAAGTTTTTCACATCACTAAAGCTTTTGTGGATTTTTTGAAGACCAGAAGATGGTTTTCTAAAGAACCTTAAAACGTAATAATCTAATTTCCACCTATATCAATGGTATTCAAACTGTGACGCATTAAAATAGATTTGTGTTAAATTTGTAATTCCTTTCATTTTGTACTTGTATATTACATCTTTTGTTTTTGTTTGAAGAAAAGACTAAAAGACATCCATTACTCCCATTTTTTTATGAACTTTACGCAAGCAGGTGAATCCTTTCAAGTAAAATAATTGCTTTACCTAATTTATTTAAATATCTCCTGATAAAAAAAAAATATTTTCTCAGTGTTCGTTTTCAGTGGTGTGTGCGCTGTGTGAAACATTTGAGCTCATTATAGGAACCACAGCCTGTTTTGCTGACCTCATGCTCTTGGAGAATCAAAAGGTCCTTCTAATGACCTGCAGGACACGGCTGTCATGCATATAAACCTGAGTTTTAAAAGTGTATGTTGAGACATAAGCGAGCATCTGTGCCGTTTGCTTCAGTGTCCTGGTGGACCCATAAGCCCCGGCGGCTGTGTGTGACCCTTCGTGTACGAGTGTGAGTGTGTGTGTTTGTGCTGATGTTGAACAGCTCAGCAGAGAGCAGTAACGCTGTCTGTCTGATGTTTGTTTATAGTCTTCCTATCTATAGTTTTTTCTAACGTTCATTAATTCGTTTTCTTTGTTCTATTGTTCTACCCAGCGTCCTGTCTGTCGTTCTTCATTCCATGTCTATTTTCTATTATTAGTTAGTTCTCTCCGTCTAGCATTCTGCCTGTTGTTCGTTCATTTAATCTATCTTTTTCTAATCTATTTTAGTAAGCCACTTTAGGAGTTATTTAGCTGCTTTCCAAAATTGAGTTTTATTGTGCATCTGTCGAAAACGGTCAAGTCTTGCATTTCTTGGTAGATGTTCCACCTCCAAACTCTCATTATATGAAGCCACAGAAGACCAGAAGGGCCGTTTGGTGTCAGGTTCCTTCAGCGAGGCAACACTGCAACCTAAAAACAGGCCTGAGTCCAGTCTGAGTTCAAGTGTGTGTTGAGACGGCTCGGTCCGCTGCTCCCTGACTGGGAAATATCCAGCCGGTGCACTTCAGTTTAGCATATTCTACCTTTATCCCTAGATTAATAGGCTATAGAAATTTCAGCAGTTTCTCAATATTACTCTAGCGATTTCTAATGCAACACTAAGACGTCTCTTGTGGCCATTTTAACCTCGTGTTGTGGGTTCTGAAAAGCCTGGCTTGTCTTTGGATATTACAAACAGCTGAATGATTGTTATTTAATGCTAGGCAGTCCATTTTTAAAATCAAATTAAAGACTTAATATTCTTGTTACTTACTCAAATTATTTACATATATCAGTCGGTGTTGAGAGAAGCTGCCGAATGAAGACTTCACAACATTGGGGCTTATGAGAAAATGTGCTGCTGGCTGCTAGTACCCTCCTTTTCCCATATCTTGTTATTTGTCATTTTATTTTGGAAAGGCAGATGTGTGAATGAGGGAGTGGGAGGGTGCATCGGCTCACGGCGTAATAGCTTTAAACCAGAGAATACACTACTGCTTGTACACAAATAGAAAACAAATACCATTGGCAGATTATTAAACTTCTTTCAAGCGAAAACTCAATTCATTTGTTTTTTTGTTTTTTTGTAAAGGAGACAGTAATTTTTACTTAAATGACGATGCATTAAAGCACTCAGATCAAACTAGAAACCTTGCAGCAAGTGGATTAAACAAACAATTTGAGCACTTTAGCGACAATGGAGCAACATGGCAACACCCCCAGAAACTGCACACAACGCATTAAACCACTCCAGATGATCTCATAACAATGTGGTAAACACTCAGAACACCTTAGCAACCTCTCGGCCCCATAGTTAACAAGTTGGCAACCACCCAAAGGACACTAGCAACTGGCGCAATGCATTAAACCACTCAAAACACCCCAGAGACTTCATAGCTATGTGTTAAAACACCTAAGCAGCTGTTCTGCAACATGGCAAAGCCTTGGTAACCACTCAGAACATGCTAAAACCATTCAGAACACCCTAATGACCTTACAGCAATTAAAATGAAAACTGTCATAAATTACTTGCCCTCATGTCGTTCCAAACGCGTAAGATCTTTATCTTCGGAACATAAATATATAGATATTTTTGATGGCGTTCGATGAACATCCTTGCAACCTTATAGCGATATGTTAAAACACACTAGAAAACATTATATTCAACATGGGGGCAGCTCTGGCCTAATGGCTAGAGAGTTGGGTTTGTAACCCGAAGGTTGCAGGTTTGAGTCCTGGTGTTGGCAGGAGTTGTAGGTGGGAGGCTGTGAATGAACAATGCTCTCTTCCACCCTCAATACTCATGTCTGAAGTGCCTTTGAGCAAAGCACTGAACCCTCAGTTGCTCACCGGGTGCTCGATCTATATCTGCCCACTGCTCTGGGTGTGTGTGTGTGTGCTCACTTCTCACTGCTGTGTGTGTGCACATGGATGGGTTAAATGCAGAGCACCAATTTCGAGTATGGGTTACCATACTTGGCAAATGTCACGACTTTCACATCGTTGTGGGGTGTTTTTGACGTGTAGTCGCATTTTTTTTTTTTTTTTTTCAGAATTTGAAAGAAAATTGTTAATTTCCTATCTATTAATTTTTGGATTTATTTAGATGGAGAGCCTCTGCTTCCTCTCGCCTCTTCAGATGTTGCATTCTGCCTCATGTACGCGGGTCTTATGAATGCGAGATGTGTTTGATGGACAATTCAACAGGGCTCAGCGCTTCACGTGTGTGTGTGTGTGTGTGTGTGTATTCCCGTTCGATCAAACTGGCCTACCTTTCTTCAGATCTCTTGATTTTTTTTGTATTCCTCTTGTCTCTCCCTCTCTCGAAGCACTTCGATGTGAATGGACGTGTTTGTTCTGTTACCAGTACTACGAAAAAATACGAAGCCGCTCTGACCATATTAGCTCTTCTTTTGTGATTCAAAGTTTGTGAAGGAAGGTTTTTTTTTCTCTGTCTCACAGAGTGCGATTACTCTCCCTCACAAATAAAAACGTAGGATGGGAAATTGGAGGCCCTTTGTGAGTTTAAGGCAAAGCCGATTACTTTTACTTCCTAATAAACAGAATTTGAGACCGGCCTAATTTGAAATTTTGATGTGCAACCGAGTGAAAAGATTCCTTGCTTTGCATAGCCGCCTATTCCATTGTATTTTCAAAGCCATGCTCAAATATATTATATTTATTTTCATAATCATCCGGCAGATTCTTGGTCTTCCTGATCCACTAAATAATCCTGTAAGGCTTTTTACCCTCATAAAGCTCCACAGAGTTATTCTTGTTTATTACATACAATAACTGCAACTTTTAGAAACCTGAAAGGAAACTACTTTTTTATTTTAGTTTAATGGTTGAGTACATTGGTTTGTGGCTATGGTTTTTCCTTTGTCTCTCTTTCTCTCATTTGTATGTGGCGGTTGATGAGAGGTGATATTTCATCTTCATCATGTCAGAGGGAAATAGTAACGCTGGCATACCGGCCAAGAGGTCAGATGGTGAACATGCATGTTGTGCTGACACGACCCCTGCTGCACATTGAGCCCCGTAACCTGCTGCTAACACACACACACACACACACACACTAACACACACACACTTTTACTGACCACACATGATTCAACTACAGATTTGAGGTGAGGATTAATATCAGTGGCCAGTCTGCTGCTAATTTGAGTCTTTATGATAACGATCTCCTTCGGCAAAGCAGATTCAATCAGAACGAAATTGCATGCAGTTATAATTAATGAATATGTATTGGCAAACAGCTCAGATGTATTGAAGCCACTGAAGCTCGTTTCACTCAATATGTTTGAACGTTACAACAGAGGCCTGTAATTAAGATCCATTTCTGTAGTGAATAATTTGTGTTCATTTGTACCGTATGTTCAGCTAAATGTAATTATTCTGATAGGAAGACATCAGATCAGTTTCAAAACCTAGTGTGCAGTGGTATTTTAGTGTTTAGATACTGAATTAGCTATTTGTAATTTTTTTTAATTGTATTATTTGTAGTAATTTTCTCAGACTCTTAGAATGTGGTTATGAGAATGTATTAGCTCAGTAGGTTTTTGAAACCGATCTGTGGTTAGCTTGAAAAATGTGCATTAAATACATACACGTTAAAAGATCAGTTTGAAGCTGATTGGTGTGGGAAATCACATGACTGGAAATGGATCTAGTACAGAAATGTTACTTTGACCCCCAGTTGAAAACGTCTTCTGTTTGTAGTCACAAAACATCTGATTGGTTAAGCCTTCCCTTCACTGTCTGTAGCCCCGCCCACTTGTACTTGGCGCATGAGGTTGTCGTTATTGAGCCATCCAATGCATTCCTCAATGTCTTTCTCCACAGGACTGCAGGAACATTGATAACGGGCATGAATCAATCCATCTATTGGCTAGACACCTGCTGGGCTTCAGATAGTGTCTGGCTGTCTAACCGCTTGAAATTGTACCCAGAATTGATCAAAAACTTTGCACGCTTCCATCCTGCGTCACTAAGTGCATTAGTTGAAGTTCACAAGCTCTTGAAGTTCTTGTATGGCGTTCTATGTCTTTAAATCCCTCAGGTGTCTTCATTTTCATTCAGGGCTCGTTGGAGACCTCAGCTCTCGCTGTTATGATTCCCACAACCCCTTTCCAGGCCAAATCAATCAATTCTCCATTACTGTGGAGATCTATTAGATCCGACTGGTGAATTATAAATACATGGCTAATGAGGGACAGGGTCTTTAGGGGACGAGAGGGTCTGATGTTTTCACTATGGGTCCTCTGTGAGGTCCAAGACAGGAGTGAAAAGTTGAACTGCTCCATTTACAGTTTTAGAGAAGCTATTGAGGTATGAAGGACCTCATGTGTGACTTTTTGTTCTTAACGGTGGCTGGGTCTTGTTAGTTTTGGGATATTGATTTGTTAAGCAACGAGGGGAGCAGATTCAATATCTTTCTATGAAGGCACTGGAGATGCAAAACGTTTTATTAGTGTCTAATTATCCTTGATGATCACTTAATAGATTCAGTTTAACCAAGTTAAATGATCAACCCAAAGGTTCATGGGAAATTGATCGAATGATCATATCACATCCTGTGTGATTTCAGAATTTCTCTTCAGCCTAAGCAATTCTGTCATCATTAAAGCTTGATCGACTTTTTGTAATTGCTTTTAATAGATTGTGGTTTGTTGAAGTGTGAAGTACCACCACTGAATTTTATATTCTGTTTTACTCAATTAGTGAGATTGCAGTCGGAGCTGAATTTCACAAGAATGCAAATTAGTACAATAAATAAATGGTCTAAATGGAAAACATTTTTCTGTTTTTCACATTAAAACAAAAAGACAGCTTGGGCAATGCATCCTGATTCATTAATGAATGAATGATTGTTCTAAGACAATAAAACTCATCATCATTTTAATCATTTTACATCATGATTAAATAATTATGCATCTTTCATGACTCTTTCTCCAGGTTGCATCATTAACTGGCAAAGATTTTCTGTTTAATTTAATGACAAATAAGTTAAACTGACTCAGAGAAAATCAGCTGATTTCTTCCAAAACACATTTATTCATTTAGATGAAGTTTTTTACAGAAATGATATGTTCAGCAACAGATTTTCTTTTTCATTCCTTCAAACAATTTGTTCAACACAATTTATTTCGGAATGAATCAAGTGACTGCCTTTATGAGTGAGTCAATGAATCATGCACTAATTTATTCAGGAATAAAATATCTGTTATGAGTTGTTGAATAATCTGTTTAACTGATTCGTTCACACAGTTTCTTTCTGAAATGAATGAGTCATTGAGTCATTTGTTCAACCAATTTGTTTAAATACACTAGTAAATTCAGGGACAAAACTGGTGAGTGTATTTGTCTTAGTCATTTAATTATTCAATTAAAATGGTTAGTCATTCAACTCAAATGATTTGTTAAAACAGTAATTCACTCATGAGTAAATCAAGTGCCTTTTATATATGAGTCATTGAATGTGTTTAATCGATTTGTTAAAATGTATTCATTCAAAAACAAATGAACAGTCAGCTGACTCATTCAGGAATTTAAATCAAACGAGTCAAGTGTTCACAAGTTCAAACGAGTCTTTGACAATCAGATATATTTGCAGTAGGGCTGGGCAATAATTCGATAACGATAATTATCACGATATAATTTTCCTCGATAAAATGATATGAAGATTTCGATAAATGTTCTATATAATGTTTATGTGGTCTATCATATAGAGACCATCTTCAGCATTTAGTTTAGTAACCGTATAAAACTCATCAGGAAATAATTGTCACCTTCACAATTGCGGGCATCTTTTCTTCAGGCCAGTCATCATGCTTGTAGTAGGTGGTTGCCAGCATTTGGTTCATTGGCTGATGATTCGTATGTTTCTGGCGCTCCAACAAACAAAAAATATAAATAAGCGTACATCTGCCATCGCCAGATGCCACCTATATGATCCATATGGTCCCGACTCATTTTTCCGAGATGGTTTTCCCCAGTGGAAAGGAGATAAACCAGGTCTACGCTTGCCTTTTAAATGTTGCCAGATCCCGCTTGTTTGCTTTACAGCTTTATGACATTTAATTACGCCAAGATCTGTGCGATTCAAAGACAAATTCAATCTAAGGAATCTGTTTAAAGCCATAAATAATGACTTCAGCGGCTGCTGGCCCTCAAAACTCTTGGTTTTTCAATGAAAACGAAGAGGTTTTGGGAATATGAAATGATCTTGAGCAGCTTATTCCTTAAAGAATCAATTATGTACGCTTTGGAGAAGATCAGAAGTGCTCGCCTGGCTTTTCAGAGACAGGAAGTGTGCGTTTGAAATAAGGAAGCTGATGTGTGTGCCAGGAACTTATCATTATTGCTCTGGGGAGAGAGAGAAAGAGAGAGGGGAAGTTGGGTGAGAGCAATGGAGAACATCCCTTGCATGCTAAACAGTGATAACCCTTGCCACCCAAAACCTGTCAGGAAACTCCAGGTCTCCTCTGAGACGCTCGCATCCTATGCTGGTGAGCAGAGGCGTTTGATTTCTAACTGAGAGGATGGTTATCCCAGCGTGATCTATTGTTCAGCACAGCATCTTCAAAAGCAATTGGCTCAGACATGACAACATCTTGATAATCTTAAAAATGTTGATTCTAAACATCTATTGGTTTTAAAACATCTGAGTTTCTAATGGTGGTTTTTACTCAAAACACCATTTACACCATTTTCTTGGAGCGTACACGAGAGACCATGGCACGACCAAACCAAAGCTGTTATCAGAAAGTAATGTTGGTCGGCTTGTATCTGTAATAGTGGTCATGACCTCTGGCTAGGGACAATGTTGCTTTATTCAAGTGTATACAGATCTATGAGGACTAAATAAAATAACTTTTAGAATGAGCAAGAATGGGGCGGCCATCTAAATGATATTAGCTCATTCCCTCTGTCTAGTGTTCAAGGTGATTATGTGACTGTAAAATCTGTGTAAAACACAGGATTCTCTGAGCAACATAAGAATCTGGACGAACGAGTACAATCAGAAAAAATAAGTTAAAGGTACAATTTGTAAGATGTTTGCAGTAAAATATCTAAAAACCACTAGGCTAGTGTTATATATTTTGTCCATCTGGTTACTAACAATATCTCTAATGTTTTCAACTACTTTCAAATCATGAGAAAATCCCCATTCTAAACAATGACACGGGGCAGTGCATTCGCCTGTCGATGACGTTAGTTACCCTTTGTTACCGCCTTTACTGACGTACAAATCACATGACAAAAGTGTCGTGGACAAATGCGGAAGTAGCTTCGCAACAAACTTCAACTACAAAGAAATGCAGATCTCGCTTGTGTTTTACTTGACAGGTGAGTTGTTTTGATTCGTATCTTTACTGAAAACGTATGCTATTATAACGATCAACAAGATTAGTATTATGGGGCATACACGCCAAATGCGGGGAATCGCGTCTCTAGACCCATATTCATAGTCTGATCGCGTCTTTGCATTGACTTTGTATGCAATCTACTCGCGCAAATCGTTGAACTCGCGTTAAATACATGATTTATCTTTCTGTCTGATTGATGGACCGTCAGCGGTTGGGTAGAAGACAACAAATTCCATCATACCACGCTCCTTATTAGCGCCATCAAACCACGCGATTGTTATTGTTTTGATAGTGTGCCCTCTAGTGGCAGGTCCTACAACCTGGATCTTTAACGAGCAGCCAAATGTCAGAAGCAGGAGAATTACAAATGGACAATCAACTGACTGATATCAACTTAAATTCAAGGTCATAATAAAATGCTGCCAGATTAGAGTTTAAATTTAATTAAATTACTTTGCGCACCAAAAAGACCCGAAAACACAGGAACCCTTCAACTGCCATTGGATACGTTACATTTTATTGTTATAGTTTCTTAAATTATTAGTTGTAATTACAGTATGATTTTTTTTTATTAATAATTTTCTTCAGCAAGGATGCATTAAATTGTTCAAAAGTGACTGTAGAGATGATGTGTCAAACTATTTCAGTTTCAAAGAAACCAATGAAATATCGTTTCCACAGATTTAAGCAACAAACGGTTTTCATCAAAGCAATTACATTTTAAAATATATTCAAATAGAAATATCTTATTTTAAATTGTATAAATGTCATTATTACTGTTTTTACTGCATTTCTGATCAAATAAATGCAACTTCGGTGAGCAGAAGAGACTTTAGTTTATACCTTCATCCAGTAATCTCCATCTCATGTGTTTTTCTCAGTTCTGTTCTTTGCTGCTTGAACGTGTCAGTGATATAAGCTCAAGGTTTTCAGAGTCTGGCTCTGCTCCTAATGATGGTGATGCTTTTTCTCTCTGTTAGTTTTGGCTCCCGTCCCTTTTTTCTCTTCCTCTGGTCTAAAACACACTTGCGTCTTTGCCGTTTCCTCTCGTTCTGAAGGCAAACCTTACATGTTGCACTCGGTGGGAGGTTTGAATAACCTTTGCTCAAGTACAGAAAGGTTTTTGGCAGCCGTGAAAGGACATCTAAAGGCTGTACTTTAGCGAGTAACACCTTTATTGTGCATCTCTCAACAGTCTGTTTGTTACACTTCTGAAATGATAAATTAATGGACCAGAATTAAATTGATTGAATTCAATTATGTCATGTCACGGAGTGCAAAGGCCGTAATGTTGTGTTCGTTCAGTCAGTTTGACTCATTCAGTTTTGAAAGTGCTCTTCTTGAGATTTTGTGAATGTTTCTCATCTAGGGTAATGAATGTGCAAGCACTGTTTCGACACACGTGTTTTGGAAAGGCTGTACAAACTTTAGAATTTGGGTCAAAATTAGCTTTTTGTTTCCATGCAGTTTGCCCCCTAAAAAATCAGTACTCTAAAAAGAGTCAGGTGTTTAAAAAAGAAACCGGAAAACTTTATTGCAGCTTGTCAATCACTAAAATATGCTCTTGTGAAATGTAAGACTCAAACTTTGCTCAACTGAGACTCGACTTCTGAAGGAAAGTGCACTTTCTGTTTTTCTTTATTTAGAGTTTTTTGGTTGTTAGTTGGTTTGGAAAGTATTTTTTTTTATTTTTTTTTATTTTTAGTTACTAGACTGATGAGGAATTGAAAAGTAGAAAAAAATATGTATTATTAAATTATTTCTGTATTTACTTCTGCATTTATTTTTTTATTCAAGTAATAAAATATTTTAAGCTATTTAAATAATAATAAAACAATCATTTTGAGTGAAAACAATTGTAATTTTAAACTTATCTAAAATCAAAAATTTCTTATATATATATGATAGCTTGTCAGAGATAAAAAAATAAAAATAAAAATAATAAAATAATAAAAATAAATGAAAAACAAAAGTTACCATAAAAGCTTTACATGCAAATGCTAATTATAATGATCTAAATTTTCCAAAATATTTAATTTACCTTAAAACAGGTCTTTTAAAGTGTAAAAGCAAACAACAACAAAAATGTATATATATATATATATATATATATATATATATATATATATATATATATATATATACACACAGTTTTGTTGTCGTTTTATATATATATATATATATATATATATATATATATATATATATATATATATATATATATATATATATATATATATTATTATTATTATATATTTATTTATTTATTTTATTTTTTTATCCTATTTTGTAAGACACACAAATCTTGTTTTTCATCAAATTTAATATAAACAAATGTGGGTCTGTTTTAGTTATACCCATTTTTTTTTTTACATCACAGAAGAGTTAAGCCATCCATGTTTGATGATATCTCATGGTTGTATGATTCTGCCGAACGTGGCCAGAAGAGCGTTGTATGACATGAATCGGGGTTTACGCTCCCCTCCGTGTTCATGTTCTCACATTTCTCTCGGCTACAGGCCACTGCTCGTGTTGTGTACGGTGTGGTGGTTCTGGCTCACAGCGCAGCTAATGCATCGGCCCCCTGCCGTCCTGCAGGCCTCGATCCAGTGGTGCGACACTGGACCCCTGCTGCGCACGGACCACCACGAGAGATTTCTGACTTCAGTCTCAGGAAACAGCACTCACTCATCCAGAAGCACACAAGCGCTGCTGACAGTCAGTCAGGATTTGATTCAGTCTCGACTTGTACAGACGATGAGTATATGTTAAAAACACTGCTGTAGGGCTGCAGTTTACATGCTGCAAATCACCGATCAGCAGTGGAAATATACATGTAGTTATTTATAGTAAAACAAACAAAAAGTTTTTTAATGTTTTACTTTTAAAGTCATAATTACTAGATGTGATTTTTTTTTAACACTGAGAAATTTTACGCAAATGTAATATTCTGTCCTGATATTGTATCATATCACATTTACAAACATTATATGCATGTAAATGCATTAAAAAATTAATATATTTTTTAATACGTTACAGTGTGAAAAAACAATGTCAAGCTTATTAAATATTTAAGAACAAATATTTAGGAAATATTTATATTATATATTATAATAACATTTCAATATTTATCAGTTGCCTGAAAATGATGGCAGATGATTTATATACATTCGAAGAGTGGTTCCATGCTTATTAAATATTTTAGAAGACAATTTGAGCATAGCAGCATTTGTATTATTTATGAATTATTTTTTACAGAATAAATCAAGTCACTATATTATAGTAACTGCTATATATTTTTTTATAGCTGCTGTATTATTTTTTTATTTTATTTTTTTTTGTATAAAGTTCAGTTGTTTCCTGATTCCAGTTGCTGTTCCATCAAAAAAGTGCAGAACAGAGAAGCTATCTAACTCGTCCGAGAGCAAACTTGCTATAAAGCTACAGTATGGCAGTTCAGCTCTGCAGCTTTGCTGAAGCTTGAATCCTCTGCTAGCGCTCCACATTAGCGCTGTATTTCATGTCTTACCTGCAGTTAAAGGTGCTGGGAGCTTTACTCTTGTGGATCGCTGGAGCGGCTCCGCTCCGAACAGACACCAGGCTACTAATTAGGGACCACACGTGGTTACCATAGCAGCTTGTTGCCATGGCGGCACAGAGGGATGTCACTGTAAAGACATTGCTCTCTGATGTACAGCACTGTGATGCAACGGAAATATCAAAACTGATCAGAAGCAAATGGCAGCTTAAAAGCTGCGTGTCACCTGACAAGAGAAATGCCAGCCAATAGGCTCTAGAGACAGACACTAGAGGCAGTTATTAAGTTCACTGAGTCACTAACACGGGGCTCAGCTTTGTCCTGCAGAACAGGGAAGCTTGGCAAATACTGCTTTTTGCTTCCCTACATCCCCTGAACTCTTGTTGTGGTTGTAGTCGTTGTTGAAGTCATTGCCAATTATGGATCCAGCATCTGACGTGCAATTTCATCAGCAGTTGGACCTCAAATGCATTTACATGCATGATTTTATATATATATTTTTTGCTTAATATTGAATTTGGGTTGATTTTGATATCTTTTTATTTTCCAAGTCATCTCAATGGAAATAACTGTCCCAGTTAACCTAAATGCACTCTATATACTGTATTTGCACCACAGTTGTAGCAAAACATGGTCATTTGAAATCTGTAAGCACACGTTTTTCTTACATTATAATTTTTTCTCTCCATATGTTACACACTATAAAGTTTTTTTGCTTATTCAGCTTAGTTCATTAAGTAGGTGTATTGTTTTTAATGTTATTTTTCTGCATTAGAAGTTCATAGTGATGGATGGATAGCTTTTTCTACATAGGAATATCATAATTTTCATAATTATTAATTTAACTAAACTCTTAATTTAGTTTTATTTGGTTATTGTGTACGAGTTAATTTTTTAAAATAATTATTTAGATAATTTTGCATAGACTTATATACATTTCCTAAAATAAACACCATTTACTCGTATTTCTATTATTTAACTTATTCTGTGTAGGGAGTTGGTTTTTAAAAATTAATTTTATTTATTTATTTACTTATTTGTAAATTTATAATTTTAGTAATCTGCACTAGAGGTTCATTAGGTGTTTTTTAATTAATTTATATTATTTAATAAAAACTAAATCATGTTCTGTTTACATAGGTGGTGTGTAAACAAACCTTTCTTGCCGTACATGTCCTGAATTATACAGCTTAATCCTATTCTAATGCATTTCTCCTCCAGTCCACAGACTTTTGTCCTTTTGGAAGTCACATTTTTGGCTAATCAAATTACTGTTTGTAGTGATAAAACATCTTTTAATCGACCCCCACTTCTCGGCGACTCTCTTCGGCTTTCTTCTGCTCTTATCTCTGCTCTCCATGGATATTTGTGTGCGAGGACAGAACTCGAAAAGGCTACAGAAATCACTTAAGTTTAGACTTTCATCCCCTATGCCCTGTATTGGGGGAAATCAGTGACTGGTCCTAGAGTCACGTAAATGACTTTATTTACCCTCGGCACGTTTGTGGGCGACAGAAATGAAAGCGTAAAATGCCGGACAGAAGGGGAAAACGCTGACCTGCTGCTAACTCAGGACTAAAGTGCTCCACTTTCTGCTATCGCTCCCCGTCCCGCCACTAGTACTGGGTTTATTAGCCTGTGAGGGTAAATAGTCTATGTTTATTTCGTACAGTTCGCGCTAAATGAGCAGTTATTAAGTTATTCATTTATTACGCATAATTTATTTTTTGGGTGTTCTCATCCCTGTAGGGCTCTGTTGTGATCGCATGGTGTTTGTAGAGTGAAGCTGAACATTAGTTTATTTGTTTATTAGCATGGGAAACTGCAGCGAACAATGCTGACTTTTACGAATGCTGACTTTTTACGATTAAAAACGCATTTTAACATAGCTTTCAAACCATAGACATTGTGTAATTTGTAAAATATTTTAATATTCATTGTGTATTTTAGCTTATACATCATTGTAGTGTGCTGTATTGAACTCAACAATACTAACTTTTTCATTTTTTCTTTTTAATAAAAAAAAAAAATAAAATTATTAACAACCAGAACGTATTTAAACTGCTTTGTTATTAATTAGTGTGAAATTTATAATTTTTATAATTGTAATTTAATTTAGTTTGTGGTACCATGTATTGAATTAAACTTCAAAACAAAAATTTAATTGTATATTACTTCCATTTTACATTTAATCATTTAGCAGACACTTTTATCCAAAGCGACTTACAAATGAGGACAATGGATATTATGGTTTATTGAATTGTATATTATAGTTTACACATTGTAAAATGTTTGAATTAAATGCAATTTAAAGTGAAAATAACTATAAAGATATTTTAATGTAATATAATGTACATTATATGTCGTATTAAATCTAAGATGAAAATAAAATTAGAGAACATTTTCATATAACTAATATTTTCAGTTATTCATTGTAGTGTGTTTGTATTGAATTAAATGTAAGCAATAAATATTATTAATAGTAAATATATTGATGCATATGATTCCTATGTTATAGTTTATTAGAAAACATTATATAAAAATAAATATATAAAATGTAGTGTTATATTAAATTAAAGCTCATTTTTATTATTAATAATAATAAATGTACCCGATATATAATAATTGTGTTTTTTTATTAAATTTAAAATAATAATAATACATATTGTGATAATTGTATGTCATAGTGTATCCATTGTAGTGTTTTATATTAAATTTAAGCTTTTTATTATTATTATTATTAATGATAATAATTTGTATGTAACTAGATCTAGTTTCTAAATCTAAATTTAAAATAATAATAATAATAATAACAATAAACATGTTGATAATTTTATGTAATAGTTTATACGTTGTATTGTGTTATATTAAATGTAAGCTGAATTTTATTGTGTATGTTGTTTTGAATTAAATTTATGCTGAAATAATTGCATTGGACAGTTTTTCAAAAAGGCTTGTTAAATCTAATCTAAATGTTGCTCTATGTATTGAGTGATGATGAACTGTTGGGATAGTGGACTGACGTAGACGTTGAGGCTCGAGCGTCTATCACAGCTGACATATATTTAGTCGAACAGCTGTGCTTTAATAGTTTTAATCAAATGTATTAGTCACTGATGTCAGTCGGCATGAGTTCAGCTCGTTTCATCTAAATAAAATTCTTCCATCACAGAGCGTAGCTTTCCTTCACAACAGAGGTGCTGTACTGAACAGCTCCTGTATGTTTGTGCTGCTCTCAGCAGCTCTGTGAGCGCAGGACGAGTGTTGACTTTACAGCAGGTGCCGGCGGGTGAATTCAGCCGCAGACGGCGTCTCACAGCGAGGGACTGACTACTCAACCGCAGCCAAGGACGAAGCCTCGAGTCTACTGAGGAAAGTGTGTGGCCACATGCCGCCTCTTATTTAAAACGGCACAAAGGATTGAAACCACTTCAACTCTGCCACGTTCTTTAAAGAGCTGCTTTGATTTTCTTATCACAATTCTGCTCCAGTATATTGTTTGTCTACCTGCGTTACTTAAAGAAAACAGGAATAGGGTTCCAAGTTTGATAAGCAAAAAAAAACAACAACAACAAAAAAAAGTAGGACTTGACAGGCCAGATTTCATAAACATGTCATCAAGTCGCATTAAACACAACAGATAAATATTAATTAATTAACTAAATTAATTAATTTAAATTAATAATCTATACAGTATATAGGGGAAAAATATTCTTATATTATTTTCATAATTTGTCCCTTAAATTCAAATTATTGTAATGCAAGAATGATTGTTATCATATCATAAGGCATTTTAATTTAGATTATGCCATCTTCAATTTCTGGTTTCAGTTTCAATTACCCTTCACGGTTTCTAAATGAGATTTACAAGAAACATTACTGACCAAATAAATTCCATGCAAATATATATTTCTTTTGCTTTACATTTAAAAAAAACAAAAAAAAAAAAAATATATATATATATATATATATATATATATATATATATATATATATATATATATATATATATATAAATAACTTTTTTAAATAACTGCAAATAGGGTCACAAGTATTTTGAATTAAATTAAAATCAGACAAGTATTATACTTGCAAAGCTAAGACATATATAATATATATATATATATTTTCTGTTTATAATTGATAAAATATTTTTACGTTTTCAGTTATATACAATTTAAGATGTATCTACACAATTTAACTGTTAATTTGAAAACACAATTTTACAATGAAATATGACCCTTTATTTTATTTTCAGTAACATATGTAGAGTTAAACTTTGGACCGATGAAATATCACTGTGGGTGGAGCTACCTTGAGTGACGTGCCACAAATTATCCAAAATATGGCCAAAACAAAACCTCTAGTTGCTCAACTGCAGTGAACATCACTTTGTCTCGCCTCAAAGCAATCTGCATTGATTTCCTTCATCTGTGACTGTTGGTTTGCACTCTGACCCCGGGAGAGCAGAAGAACCCAGACTGCACATAAGACAAGACGACTAGTAGAAGAAATGATGCCAAGACACGTATTTAGTCCATCCCACTAACACGCCTCTGTTTCTACACACAGAATATCAAACAATCAGGTCGTGACCTTCTGAGACCCACGTCTGCAGTAGTGATAAGGGAAACGCACGCAAATATGTCATGGACTCATTGGGAGATCATGAATATATTTGCATATGACATTCAGATCAGTCCTGATGATCTGGAGGCGTCAGAATCCAGCGGCATATCGAAGAAGGCTAATTAAACTCGGTGACGACGTGATAAATGAATTATGTTGATTTGATGTTACGTGAACATTGACGTCAGAGGGAACACATTCAAGCATCACTCAGATTATATAAGCAGCCGTTTAGAGGCGCAGTGTTTATGAGGCGGGACGACAGGCATAAAGACAGAAATGAGGCCTATTTGAGCAGACGGTCAAGGACACATTGATGACACATCAGGGTTTCTTCAGAGTTTTTAAAATCAAATTTAAGACATTTAAAGACCCTTTCAAAGGGATATCTCACCTTAAAACGAAAATGTGCTTTTATTTTATTCTTTCTTTCATTCTTCAGTAGAAAAGTAAAGACGATTTTTAGCTGAAACCTTGGTCATTGGTGATTCCTAAAATGCAAGTCAATGGGTACCGTCACTTTAAGAGTAAAAAAAAAACACACACAGGCACAACTAAATTTTATCTTTATTTATATAAAAAAGTGAGCTGATGAAGACTAGTTCATTCACTGTATGTGTTTTAAACATATAAAAACATAGGTGTGTATACTGTACATGATGTTCTTGCATGATTGCATAAACTGATGAAATCTGTTTTTGAATTCACACAAAATCAGATTTCTCCATTGCTTGAGGCTTTGGATTACAGGTGGTAATGTTGTAAATAATGTTCAGTTTCTTGCACAGATTGATTGTTTCGCTTCACAAGACCTCAGTACATCGTCAGGAGCCACAGATTCATTTTGTGTTCCTTGATGTGCTTATTTTTTTATTTTTATTTTTTAACTTTGAATTGGGTTTGTATATATATTATGAAAGTCAATGTGCTATCAACTGTTTGGTTACCAACATTCTTCAAAATGTGATGAAAGAAATTCATACTGATTTTGGATCAACTTGCATTTTCATTTTTGGGTGAACTTTATGATTTAAGACTTTATGGCCTTACACTTGAACAAACCAAATTTAGCGTTTACAACATTGATTTTAAGATAAACGTTGACGCACATTTTGCGTTTCTGCTCCATTTTGTTACTCAATATTGTGAAGAAGTAAGTTACTAAGTTCTGACTGTAATGTCAACAGGATTTTGTGACCCTTATGTGCTGCATGAATCTGAACCCAACCGTTTCATCCTGAAAAATCCTGTGATTTTCCAGAAAAAATCCCAGAGAACAGATCCAGGCTTTACGTGCAGCCCTCAGACTGTTTAAAACTCCCTCCTGAGGCATCACACTTTTATAAACAGATAAGGTGAACTCTCCCTGATCCCTCTGCATCAGCAGCGCTAACACCTCCTGTGGGACACATTCACTGCAGGACACGCTTTATATCTGCTCTCAGAGACGCCATATTCCAGCACAGAGCATCTGAGAGATGATGAGCAGACTCTTGTAGTCATAACCGACACGCAAATGTGAACTAACAGCAGAAATATAGGCCAAAAACAGCTGAAGTAATGTGAACTTATGTGCTCAGCATGATTGTTGGTGTTGTTGTTGATGTGGAAGCAGAAGTCATTTTATTTGAGAACGCTGTTCTGTGCCGTCCACTCTCTCGCTGTAATTTGGAACCTTGCCGAGGAACATCTATTGTGACTGACACGCCAACTTTAATACAGCATTACTTTCCTATATGACAAAAATGCACTAACACCCAAATGTCAAGCTCTGGTTAAAGCATGTAATATAGGGCCTATCAGTAATCCGTCTGAAGAGAAACAGAAAACAGAGCACAGATAACCAAATAAACTTGCGATTTTAAAATCATGATACATTTCTGGAAGGAGAAAATCTTATATCGCGAGCTTGTGAATTGCATTTGACGAGAAAAGGGCACCGTGACAATTCCCCATCAACAGTCTTTTATAGTGTTACGTAAAAGTGAAGGTAGCACGAAAGGTGGTCCAAATTGGCAATAAGATGCTCAACGGTTCTCAAACACAGGAGTCACTTGTCTGAATCAAGGACAGGAGTTAACTTAACTACAATGTCATAACGTGTTTGCATATGTGTGTGTATACCCTAAAAATAAATATATATATATATGCAATTGAAAACTTTATATTAATTTATTTGGCATTTCAGGCTCATTATAGTACAGAGTTTTATTTGTATGTAGTCTCTACAAGGTTTGTAATTAAGCACTGCTTGTGTTGAATGGGTATCACAGAGTTTGAAGGTTTAACTGGCAAGGTTATAATCATTTTTCTGTGCATGTTCGGACTGTGAATGCAGCACGGGCAGAAAGTAGTGAAGTGGAACTTGAGATTAGTGTGAGTGAAACAGCCTGACTGAGCGCGGTAATGTCGAACTGACCCGTGATAAACAGCCTGGAGTTTGTTTGGGCTAATGCAACAAACTTCATTTAGTCGTTCCCAAAGGAAATTAGAATGCGATTGTGTTTATCTATTTAAACCCGGTGAAAAATGTTTCTGATAAATGATTATAAAGGTTGAGATGCTGCAGGACACAATGCATCCCGACAAAGAGAAACAGGATGTAAACAAGACTTTCTCTTGTTTACATCCTGTCATGGTGGGATTTCTTAATGCTATGGACTTTTTAGTGTGTTTCTGAACTTCAGACAATGGCCAGCTCTTAACCAAGGTCTAAGTAACACTACCTATTTATCACTTTGAATGATGGTTAGCATTGCTTAGCATTTAGCCACGAGAGGTTTTGTAGTGTTTGATTGTACTTCCTACAGTTAGTGCTGTTTAGTTTATATTTTGTACAATTGTATTTTTTTGTTTTGTTTTGATTATTGATCATTTATGATTATTTATTAGAAGTTTTCTTTATGCAATTTGGATTTTTTTTGGGGGGGGGGGGGGTTATTTATTGCTGTTTTAAGATTTATTTTACAAGCATTGCTGGATTTTCTATATTAATTGTTTATAATCCATTTCCAATAGTTATTTGACCAACATGCATCTAAAATCAATGGTGAAAACACTAACACAGTATTTAATTCTTTAACAGTTGTTAAAAATGATTAACCACCATTCAGCCGGACAAACCTGGGTTAAAGTTGACCTTACCCTAATAAAAATGTGTTAATCTGAAGTTTTGCCTACGTGGGAGAGCCTAAATGTCAGTTTTCCTGCTAATTTACATCTGCCTCCAGTCTTTTTTTTTTTTTTAATTCTCTCTGTTCCTTTTTCCATTCATCTCCTCAGGCCCTGCCAAATTACACAGCGATAAAAGTTTGATGGCGTCATAAAAGGCCATCAAAAGTGAGGCCAGGAGCGGAGAAGCCATGTGCTTGCACATCAAAGTCATGTTTTTAATGCTCGATGGCAAAAGACATTTAAAAGCCATCGATGTCAAATTAGTGGTGATGGAAAACGTTCGTGCCCCACATTGGGCGCCATATCCTTGTGAATTTGCCCCCAAACACCTGAACCAGCCATATATCTTTGGCTCTGACGTTGACTAGTCTCATCCACAGTATGCCTATGATTGGCAGATTAGTTTGTAGGAATATTACAAACTTGATTCTGGCCGTGATGGGACATGGGTAAAGCCCTGCTCAACAGGGGATCATTAATCGACAGCCTGCTGCTGAAGATATCGAATAAAAGAGCGATCCAGCTGGCATCGTGCACCCAGTACCCGAGTCGATTGCACATCCTTAAAGCACTCGAGGGACACATGACTCTCTTCCTCGTGGTAGAGGTACTATAGAAGACAATTAAACACCTCGGATAGTACTCTGTGTTTCCAATGAATGTTGCTGTTAATGATCGGCCACATGAGAGGGTCGATTGTGGCCTCACTGCGAGAGTCATTCACACCGATCTACCCTGACACATTCGATTATTGATCGGGAATGATGTGGCATCCCTCTTTAAGAATTAATGACTTAATGGCTACTGTGCAAATCCACTGCTTACAGTGCCACTTCTGTTAGATTGCTTTTCGTTTTATGTCTTGTGGCTAAATATAATATTATCGAAGCATCAGCCTGATGGATTACCCTTTCACCTTCTGAAGCTCCACTGTCTTCAGTGCCGACGGTGTTTTTGAATAATCAGTGACGGAGGGCGTTTTCTCTTTTGCATGTAAATTACAACATTTTCTTTTCGAATGGATATGACATTGAAATTACATTGAATTGACATGGCTGTGTTGTATCACTCGCATACAGTCCATCAATGCATGCTATGTTTGGGTAAGCCTGATGTTTTTACTATATTTGTATATGTATTCTGTGCATGATCACAAATTTGAAACAAAAACTAAATATACTGACAAACAATCTATAGTAAAAACTATAGCCTAAGGATAATTGAAATGAAAACCTAATTTAAAACTCTGGATGTAATATCCAGTATAATTTTTGGCATCTCTTTCTAGACCTATTTATGACCTATGTGCATGTATGCATTTTGACCATGTTACTTTGACCATATTATTTTACATTACCGTATTTTTCGGACTATAAGTCGCACCTGAGTATAAGTCGCATCAGTCCAAAAATACGTTATGATGAGGAAAAAAAAAACATATATAAGTCGCACTGAACTATAAGTTGCATTTATTTAGACCCAAGAACCAAGAGAAAACATTACCGTCTACAGCCGCGAGAGGGCGCTATATGTCTTCAGTGTAGACTACAGGAGCACTGAACAGCATAGAGCGCCCTCTCGCGGCTGGAGACAGTAATGCTTTCTCTTGGTTCATTTATCTCGGTTCATGTCAAATTAATTTTGTTAAATAAGTCGCACAGCCAAACTATGAAAAAAAGTGTGACTTGTAGTCCGAAAAATACTGTACTGTACTGTACTGTATTTTTCGATTTTTTTTACAAGTAATTTTTAATGCTTATTTTTATTTTTACATTCTGTTTCTCAGTTTAAATATTTTTCATTTCATGCAGTTTGGAACTTTTTTGTAATTTTATGTTTAGTTTTATTTATTTATTTTTGCAATATTTATATAATTTTTCACAGCACACCAAAGGAAAAAAAAAAGTTTTTAGTGTACATAATGTCACGTGAAAGCAGTTTGATCCTACTGCTTTAGGTGTTTGTTGCGTTATACTGTTATTTTTAATATATGCTATTTATTTCTGAACATATCCACAGAGTTTTTCCTAACTGCAGCTGGATCCATCTATCGTAGGACTCATGGATGGGTGGATGGCTTAAGTTTAGAGGGTTCATGCTTCACTTTGGTTCGCTTTTCCTGGTAATGAGCTCTGCCACTGTATCTGAAGCCCATTCAACACCATGAACTCAGACGTGAAGGTGCAGCTTCCATCATCCAGAGTGTATCATTACTGCAAAATTACAAGACATCTTTTCTGTACGAGCGTTTCCCACGCGGGCGGCTCTGTTTGTTCTGAAGGCTTTTGATGTTAACAATCTCCATTCACAAGACAGTAGAAACTGGGTTGACGTGTAATCGCAGCGGATCTGTACTCTCGTCTCTTTGTACTCTAAGTCCCAAACCTGACGTGAGAACTGCACAGAGCGCATTCAGTTAGCGGCCACCTTTTCATTTTAATCAATAAACGCAGTAGGTTTCCTCACAATGAGCTATAGTTCATTCCACGTTAAGTGTGACTGATCTTCAATGAGCCTGAATCCTTTGGTTTTTATGACACACATTGTGGTTCTGTTCTTCACGCCCCTGATTAAAGGTCAAGCTATATTTAAAACGAAAAGAAGACTTTATACCTGCTGCTGGCTCATAACTGTGCAGTATTAATACAGTTAGCTTCGCAGAAGTCACTGTCGTGATGAGGTGAGAATTAGCATGCTAGTTTGCCTCCCTATGAGTTCTTTTAGCAATTCCGAATGATAATTATACGCAGTTGAGACTTCAAGAACCGGAGACGGAACCAGCTGCCATTTTCCCCCATCGTGAAACTATCTACGGATCTCCGCATGCACATCGCTGGCCTTACAATGTAATTTTGTGTCACACTGTCCAGACGGGCATGGAGATAGATACTCTGCTGCCCCAGTGTTAATTAATCAGAGCAACGAGTTGAACGAAATTGGTCCCTATATTTACGATGTTCATTTTCACTCCACCCCAATTCCCTCTTTAATATGGATAGAGGGATTTAAAGAAAGTTTCACAGCCCTCAAGTTTTATGCATGGCACATGCGGAGGTACATAAATTAGAGCCACTGACTCCCTGCTAAGCCTCTGGCTTTGCCCCTCCTAAATCAGAGAGCAGCTGAGAACCTTCGGCGCTTGATCATGCGAGGGATGAGTCCGCAATAATATCCGGTCTATCAGTCTTGTTCTGCCGACCTCATTATTGCTAAAGGGTCCTCTGATGTCTTAGTTGTCCATCAAAAGTGCTCTTTGATATCCATGCATCGGGACGCGATTGCCATGCAGCAGACGGTGGAGGTTGAGGTCCTTCATTTCTTCATTCCGACACTGCTAACCCCCTTAGTCCACCTAGGTACCTCTCGAATGGGGCGGCGAGACTGGTAATTAATTCCTTTCAGGTTGACCTGCTGAGAAGGTTCTCTGCTTTCTGCTTTCATCCGCAGAAGTGCCTTGCACAAACGACATTTTGTGGGCATTGTTCCCACTTTAGTCTGGCTTTTTTGTAGCCGACAAGGGCTTTTGTTTGAGATTGAAATGCTGGTGACATAGACACAGGCTTTGTAAATCCAGGGAGAGTCCTGCTCCGAAAGCCATGTGGAGATTCCAGATGCCTGAGCAATGCTAACAAGATACAACTTAAAGCATGAGAGTATTTGTGGATCCCAGATCATAGTATTTTGAAAATAGTGTGTGTGTGTCAGCAAGTGGACATTTCAGGCAGAAATCAAGACATCTTTTTTGAGGATTTGTTTTCAGTCTCCTGATATTGTCTGAATACTGTCTTCATGCATACTGTACATACTTTTCCCGTTACTGGTTTTCTATGTAAGTTTCACACTTGGTGTATGCAAATTGGACTTTAATTAGTTGGTTTTCATCCAGCTGTTGTTTTGAGCGCATTGCTATCTGGTTGCTAGGGTGTGGTAGCCAAATTGCACTGCAGTTGCTAATGTTCTTTAGCACATTGGTAGGGTATTCTGGGTAGAGTTCCAAAAGGGCGTAACATTCCTGGTAAATTTCCCCAAACTTTCTGAAATTGAAATTGAAAATGTTTCCATAAATATTCTGCCAATTTGCAACCCTAAATCTGGGCTGGTCCTAATTTGTTCTGAGTTTTTATTAAATTGTATTTTTTTAAACCATGCCAGAGTTTCCCTTGTTGTTACTAGGGTATTTGGGGCGGTTGCTAGGCTTCTGTCAGGTTTTAAGCTTTCAGGGTTTTTTTTGGCATGCTATCCTGTTTCTAGGGTCTTCTGGGTTGTTGAAAGTGTATTTTGTATACTCCCAAGTAATGGGCTGTTGTCACCAAGAGTCCCTGATTTACTTAATTTGGCTGCTGAAGTGCATGCTGATGCAAGAGGGTTCTGCCCCGCTCGACACCACGGGAGAGTCTGTGCTCATAAACCATACAACCGACTTCTTCTGGAGGAAATGAAGACGGCCTGACTCTGTGTAACCGCCTCTGGCTGCTGGTTTAAAGGCACGTGGAGATACAATTAAAAGTGTATTAAACCAAAAAATAATGCTAGATCCTTAGCATTCACACTTTTAGCTTCCATAATTAGACATATTTCTGAGTGAATAATTATGAAAACTACTGACTGGATAAATACTGAGCAAAGCATTATGGGTGTTGTTGTTCCAGCTAATGTACTACAAAGGGAAACTGGGGTGGTTTAATTAAATTAGGGTTTTTATTTTGGCTGTGAGTGATAGTTTTGCAGACTGCTTGTGTGATTTATGTTGCAGAGACTGGATTGAATTTCACACTTGACTTTACTGGGGCTCACGGGGCGTAATTACTCACCTAATCGCCTGTGAACGTGCAAAGCGGCAGCAGGAAAAACTGCAAACGGCTGAAAATGTGGCGAACACACCAGCGCTGCCGTCCCAGAGGACTCTGGTGAAATACAGAGTGGTAACTACTGTGTGTGAGAGAAAATGAGTTATACAGACAGAAGGGTAATGATGGCTCCACGTCTGTTTCCAGGGGAAGTGTGGCAGAGGGGGCTGCTGGCCGAGGACTAGCTCGGCTGAAATTGGGATTGAAGGTCTCTGGGAACTGTACAAAGCTTCAAATCCTTCTAAACCCATAATCAGACTGACTGTGTCAGTCAATTGGCCTGTTCAGACATGTTTTCTTGATTGTTTTTAAAGCAGCCAGAACAATTATTGAATATTGAAACTTCAGATATTGTCAATATCCAGTTGCTAGAGTTTTTCTGAGTGTTTGCCAGGCTACTATCGGGTTGGTAAGGTGCCATTGGTGTTTTTAACATTGTGTAATTAGCATGTTGGTATATAGTCGCTTAAACCAGCCTAAACTGGTTGGCTGGTCTTAGCTGATTTTAGCCGGTCTCCCACCCTGGCTAGGCTAGTCAAGCTGGTTGTTCACAGCTAAGACCAGCCTGACCAGCTAAAGAAGTGGTCAAAACCCCTCTAAAAATCAGCTTAGGCTGGTCTTAGCTGATTTTTGGTGTTTTTAACATTGTTAGCATATTGGTATGTCGTTATTATGATGCTTAGAGTGATTACCAGGCTACTTAATGGTTTCTATGGTATTTTGAGTGTTTTTTTTAAGTTGCTAGGAAATTACTTGGGTGCTAGCAGGCTGTTATGGAGTGTTCTTTGTGTTTTTTTTTTTTACAGTTGCTGTGGTGTTCTGAGTACTTTGCGGCTTGGTTTATATGGTTTCTATGGTATTTTCAGTAGTTGCCAAGCTGTTATGGGTTCGCTAAGGTTGTTTTAGTCATTTTTAGCAAGTTGATACCTAGAGAGGTTGTCAGGCTGATATTGGGTTGCTACGGTGTTCTGTTCTTGTTGTTTTTATCATGACGGTACAGTGGGTAGTTTCTACGATGTTCAGAGTGGTTGCCAGGCTGCTACTTGTTTGCTGTGGTGTTTTGAGTGCTAGGCAATTACTAGATTGTTGGCAGGCCAATATGGGGTGTTTTTTTGTTTTGTTTTGTTTTGTTGTGTTTTGTTTAGCCATGATGTTTTGGCTGGTTTCCAAAATGCTATGGTGTTAGTAGTACTTTGTAGCCCATTTCTGCATGGTTACTAGGAAGCTCTGGGTGGTTACCCAGCTGATATGAGGTTCTGAGTTATTTGAGTGGTTTTAGCACTTTGCTATGTGATTAACAATACTAGAGTGTTACTAGTCTGATATGGGGTTACTGAAGTTTAAATGGGGTTTTTAAGCGTTGTTATTCGACATATCGAGTTTTGAATAGTATCCAGGCAGTTTATCGGTTATTAAGAAACACTGTTGGGAACGTTACTTTAAAAAAGTAATTAGTTATAGTTACTCACTACTTGTTCCAAACTGTAACTGAGTTAGTAACTGAATTACTCTATAATAAAAGTAACTCGTTACCAGGGTAAGTAACTATTTGCGTTACTTTAAAAAAATAAAAATAAAAATTTGCTATATGTCAAAGAATTTTATTTATTTTTTTTTTTTTTTTTGCAGTTTTCACAAGTCAGTTGAAATGAGTATAACAGACAGGTGTTCGTACAATACTTTCGATATTTATTGCACGTCAACAGACAGCAATAGTTTTATCCTGCACTTCAAGTATTATCTTTGTAAGAAAAGTGTTTTTGGCCTCTAGCTTTGTAGATGCATGTGTCACACATTATATGTACACATTACATGCACATTCTCTTGCCTTTGACCACAATGAATTTGAAGTAGTGCTTATAGTGCCTTGTAGTGCCTTGAAAATGCCAACTTTTCATTGGATTGCTCCCGACTCGCCATTTCTGCTGCTGCAGCGAATCCCTGTTTAGCTGTTGCGTGTGTGTGTGTGTGTTTGGCGCTGCTGGCTCGTGTGCCGGCATGTGTGTAAAAACACTGGCTCTGATTGGCTACCATGAAACACATGACTCTGCCTTAGCCAATCATAATCGCTTATCTCTTTGTTTGAGCCAGGGGTGCGTTCGGATTACATAGTTTATTAAATCACTGCATAGTAACGCACCACATTTAACGTTCAGTAATGTTAATGGCGTTGTAACGACGGGAAAAGTAATTAGTTAGATTACCCCGTTACTGAAAAAATAACGTCGTTACCTAAGGTATTCTGGATGGTTACCAAGATTCTAAAGGGTTACTAAGGTGTTTTTAGAATGTTGCTATGCAGTTGCTATAATGTTCTGACTGACATGTGGTTGTTGGGGTGTTTTGGGTTGTTGCCATTTTGTTATCTGGTTCCTAATGTGTTCTAAGTGCAGGCTACTATGAAATTTCTAAAGTGCGTTTTTTTTAGCACATTGCTATACTTTAATGATTTGTGTGTGTGATTTTGTTTGTAATGCTTTGAGACAATCAAATGCATAACCAGAAGTCAGGTACAGCAAAGAAAGGTGTATTTCATTTCAACAGTATCATAGAGAAAGTGCATTTCTACGTTTATTGTCCCATACTTTCACTGCCCTGATATTAGCGACAATATTATCTTCATAATGGCCCTGAAAAAGATTGGTCATTACATTCGGAGCACCAAGGCTCATTAAAATGAGAAAGTGGGATGATGATGGCATCACTGAGGGTCTTCAAGAAACACAATCACAACTTGTTCAGCTCCTCGTCCCTGCAGACGGTAATTGAAGTGACCTATGATGGCATGGAGATTGTACTCTCTTCACTGAGGGTTTGTGTAGATGGGATCATCGTTGTATCTTCTCGAGCGATATAGTCTGGAGGGTGGACCACACCACTTCAATCTCTTATTTCAGTTGTAATTTTTCAGTGAAACCCCCATTTTGCCATAATGGCGTCCGTGTTTTTCTTGCCTAGATGATGATTGTGAAAAAACAAAGCAATTTGTGCAGATCCAAATTGACTCTGGGTTCCATGATTTTTATGGAAAATAAATACTCGGATGAATTTTCAGTCAGGATGAATATGTGTATAAGACCTCAAAGAGATTTGCTACTCCAGCTTTGTTTTTGTCCATGGCAGTTTGTCTCTCTGCCAAAACAGATGGATGTGTTTGTGATTTATTAGGTTTGAATATGGACACAATGAATGACTCACAAGCGTCAGTCTTCAATTCAATATGTCGAACTGATAACTGTTACCTTGTTGTGAACATACTGCTTGTGAGATTTGTTCATGACAACATGTAGGTTGTCAGCGTGGCTCATTCACAACAGATTTTTTTGTAACAAATGGAGTTTTAATGTAAAGATATTGAAATATTTAAAATATGCTAAGGTATTATTAAATATTGAATTAATTATTATTATTACTATTTTTTAAAAATTGCAAAAAAATTGCAAATATTCAACTGTTAATAAATTAACTACTAAAATTAAAAACGCATCTTTTTAGCTGTGCATTTATTGAATGAGCACGGTGCAATGTCTGAACTGATTGCACTATATTTTCACTGTTTTATTATTATTATTATTATTATTATTATTATTATTATTATGTAAAATCATTTTGTAACTGTTTTTAAATGTTTTAATCATTTAAAAGTTTTAAAATTGCTTGTTTTATTTTTGTTATTATTTTTCTTCATGATTATTTTACTTTCTTTTATGTAAAGCACTTTGAATTACCATTGTGTACGAAATGTGCTATATAAATAAACTTGCCTTGCCTTGCCTTGCCTACTGCTTTACGGTATACTAGGTGGTTTCCAGTCTTCTATGTATTATTAAAGGCATATAATTATTATGAAAAATATTGAACAACTGAAAACACTTGATTTAGTAACATTTTTTAATTAAAGCTATTAAAAACAAGTTTGTAAATAAATAATCATTCAGTTTTTGTATTAATAATTTGATAACTTTAATGATTTAAAATACTGAGCAATTGAATAAATTAACCTGAATGCATAGATATTTTTTAAATATCCAAAAAGTGAACTACTAAACATAGTACAATGTCCTGTAAGGTTGCTAGGGTATTCTATATGGTTATTTGGATGCTATGTGATTCTGGGTGGTTCCCATGGTTTTTGTGGTGTTCAAAGTGGTTGCTAGGGTATTCTGGGTTGTTTTCAGGCTGCTTTGTGGTTTCTAAGGTGTTCTGTTTTATTGGTTGTTTGTTATGGTATGGTTTTCTGGCTGATATGTGGTTTCTAGAGTATTCTGGTGTTACTGGGTGATTACTAGGGCATTCTGGGTGGTTGTCAGGCATCTATGTGGTTTCTAGGGTGTTCTGTTACTAGTAGTTGGCTATGATATTATGGATAGTTGTCAGGGTGATATGTTTGGTTTCTAGGATGTTCTGTTTCTAGTTGGTTTCTATGGTATTCTGGGTGGTTGTTAGGCTGCTATGTGGTTTCTAGGGTGTTCTTTGTGGTTGCTAGGTAGTTAGGAGTGTTTCTTTGCTAGGGTGTTTTATTCTGCTTGTCAGTCTTATGTGGTTTCTATTGTGTTCTGTGTTGTTACTATTAGGTTGTTAGTGTATTCTGGGTTGTTGTCAGGCTGCTATGTGGCTTCCAGGGTATTCTGTTGTTACTAGGTGGTTGTTAGGAGTATTCTATATCATTGCTGGGTTGTTTTGGTTTCTAGGGTGTACTCTGGTTGTTATGTTATTGTTAGCATTTCTTGTAATTTTGGGGGTTGTTAGTCTATTGTGTGGTTTCAGGTGTATTCTGTTGTTACTATGTGGTTGTAAGGAGTATTGTGTCTTGGTAGAAAGTTCTGTGTTGTTGTCAGGCTATTACATGGTTTCTAGGGTGTCCTTTGTTGTTAGGAGTTTTCTGGGAGGTTGTCAGAGCGCTATGTGATGGTATGTGGTGGTATGCTTCCCCTGCAAAGGAAACCGAGAGTTTTAGTTCATTGTAAACTCATAGGTCTTACTGTATGTGTTTGATCCGTCAGGACAGCGAGCACATGATATCAGAGGCCTCTCAGGAAGTGACATCAGCCGCTAATGACCCACAAATGGCTTTCTCTGGAAGTGCAGTGTCATGTTGCTGAGACACGCTGACCGTAAGCTCTTACACCTTTTATTCTTAGGCATATTAAAGTGTTATCGATCTGACGGATATTTAATATATAGAAACATGACAGAGAGTACGTCCCGCTCAGACCGGTGAGGAAACGTCTATGTTTGGTGCAGTTAGAGAGGATCAGACTGGGATAGAGTTGACATAACCTGTGGAAGCGCTGAATGCTCACCGCAGTGCTTTAAACTAGATTTACGAGCGTTTTTAGAGAGCGCTAACGTTGTTAGCATGCGCGGGACTCTTCTCTTTAGTGGAGGAGCTTTAGAAACAGCAGATTAGATGCAAAAAATTGCCCTCCATCTGTTCAAGGTTATTTTCGCTGAGATAAAAACAAGAGTCACTCGACGCAGAACAATTGCGATGAAGTCCCGCATGAACGACACAATATTCAGAACACAGCGCTCGTTCTTTCTCTCTGATTTAATTGTGATCCTTGTGCCGTGTGGTTCTCCATGGGAAGGAAAGTTGTCAGCTTGACCTTTACTAGCAGCAGTCATTACGCCACAGCTGAGTGATGGCGCGGTTGTTTCGGCACACTTGTTAAATGAACACTTCTGTGTTGTTAATGGTGTTAGTGGTGTACTGGCTGTGAGTAAAGGTCATATTCATAATGAAGGATAAATAAAAAATTGCCCAGCAGAAATATGAACAATAACTCACTGCACATCAGTTGATATTTTAGCATTGTTGAAGTTCAACAGTTATAAAAAAAGATGAGCCGATGAACAGCGAGTTGTGTTTAAACAGCGGAAGGACAAATGGAAGGAAATACTGTCATTAATTAATTCTTATATAAATTGGAAATAATATAGTACTGTTATAATAAATCACAAAAATAGCATTAGCGGAGAAAAAACAGGAAAAAAACAATACAAAAAATAAAAGTAATATAAAAGTAAATTAATGTCATTATTTTTGTATTATGTATCTTACATAAACTTTTATTTGATATATTTTTATTTTATGTTTCTTTAAACTACATTTGTGCATTATAATTTATTATTTATTGATGACACATCACCACATTTAATATAAGATTAGCACTAAGACAGTATTTAGAGAGCTACAAAACACACACACACACACACACACACACACACACACACACACACACACACATATATATATATATATATATATATGCATTTATTTATATTCCCAGATTTACAAAATTATAATTTGGAATATTAAATTATTAATTTATTATTGTAATTTAGATTATTATTAATAATTTAAATTATTAATTTTTTTTTTTTTTTAATTTTTAAAATGTTTAGCTGTAAATTTCTATAGTTAATATACTTTAATATTTTTGCTGGAAAACCGTTATAATGCAAAATATTACTGATTGGCTTATACATTTTAGCCCATTCTTACCAATGTTTTTTTTATTATTGTATTTTTTTATTATTCTCAAAATTTTAACAGAACCACATCTATATTAGCCAGTTTATTTTATTTGATTTCATTTTGCTAATGATTTATTGGTTTTAAGTAATGATAAGCCTGTGACTGTGTAACACTTTTTAGACTTTTATAGAAGCCATTATTATTGAGCTCCTTTCTATTCTATTCTATTCTATTCTATTCTATTCTATTCTATTCTATTCTATTCTAGTCTAGTCTAGTCTATTATAGTCTAGTCTATTCTGTTCTCTTCCACACACAGGAGATGTGGTGTGTATTTGTCAGTGATGGATGATACAGTGAGGGGGTCAGTGATCTGCAGAAGGTTCTAGATCAGCAGTCTGGAGATGTGTTTCTGTTCTCTGTGGATCTGTTGGGTCTGTGTGGGTTTGTTTGGTCATTGGTTCCATCATCTTTCTTTGTAGTCCTCCTTTGTGTGAATGAGTGTGTGTTTGTGTTTTCGGCATGTGTCCTTTGGGATGAATCCTTGTGGGACTTTTACATTAAAGTATGGTAGATTGCACCAGCCCGCCGCGCGCACACCCCTGCATCATCCATTTCTTGCCTTCGCTCCTTCCTTCCTGTCAAAACGCAGCGTCCCACGGGGCAAAGAAAAGAAAGATTAAACAGAGTGAGGAAATAATTGAGAAAAAAGGTGGTGGGGGAGAAAGAAATAGTGTTAGTTATTATATTAAAACATGAAAGGGAAATGAAAAAGAAGTGAAGGACCGAATTCTGATCATCTTGAGACACCTGTGAAAAACTCACATTCACCTGCAATTATGTGAGGAACACAACGATACAAATCTCACATATATGCTCGAAAAAGCAGCTAAATATTGTTATAGGGACCAAAAAAATAAAAAGGTTTTAATAGAAAGAAAAAAAAATAATCCAACATTTAGCAGGTGTTTTGATTGATTCTGTGTTATTTTAGTGTTTATAATATATCATTGGGCTTTAATAATATATTATTTATACTATTGATTTATATTAATCTGGTTTAAAAAATCATTTTAGAGTTTTGTGCTTTTCTTTCTTTTAATATTGAAATTTATGATTATTATTATTAGTAGTAGTAATAGTAATATTAGTTAACTTTTGGTTTTATTGACAGTAAGTAATTTTAGTATTTCAATCTAGTTATATTATAACTTATTTTTACACGCTACTTTAATGGCAAAAAAGTAAGGTTATTTTACTTTCACTTTAGCTATATTCAACAAAAATATTTAAATAGTTATGGTTAATAATGATAAACCTGTGGCTGGTTCCATAAACGACCAGTTTTAAAAGTTGCTCATGTCTACAATGTGTAAATGTTTTAATTTTTGTAACATAAAAAAAAAAAAAAAAAAAAAAACCCTAAGCGTGATTTTTATTTCAGCTACTTGCCAAGACAATATTAATAATAATAATAAAAAAAATTATATCTGATGTGCTACAAAAACAAACTGAAATAAAAAACTAAAACTGTATTAGTGATAATAATAATTAACTTATTTAACACTTTTGACCGTTCGTATGTTCAAACAACCTTTTCCAGTGTTCTGAAGTTCTAACAAAAAACTAACGTAAAATATTATCGTAAGATTTACACATTTAAATGTCTTTTAGTTTTGCCACAGCTCGTCTTCAAGTCACATGTTCTGGCAGGTAATGTGTAGCAATGTCATTTGATTTGTGAGTGAGATGGATTGGATGTGAGTTTGGACACAGAATTACAGTCGTTCGGGCAGCGATGAGAGTCTTAAGACACGCCAGGTCTCCCAAACAATGTGGTGAACGGCATCCAAGCTCTTTTAGGTCCGTGACCTCTCTAAATGGGATTCTGATGTCACTTCAGGCTGAACAAACAATTCCACGTTTAAACACTGCAAAATACCATTTACAAATATTTTCTATTGTGATGTATTTTTACTTCATTATATTAGAATGATTTCTGATGATCATATGACACTGAAGACTGATTTGCTGCTGAAGATTAATATCTGATTATCAGTGTCTAAAACATTTGTGCTGCTTCATATTAAAGTTAATAAGCGCAGCACAACTATTGCCAACATTGAAAATAATAATAACGTTTCTTGATCAGCGGATCAGCATATTAGAATGATTTCCGGAGTAATGATGCAGGAAAATGCATCGAAGTAAAAAATTACCTTAGTAAAAATTACCGAAGTAAAATATTAACATAGAAAACTGTTCTTTTAAATGTCAATAGGTTTTCAAAATGGAATTTATATTTGATCAAACAAACGCAGACCTGTGAGCGGAAGAGACTTCTTCCAAAAAAATGAAAATAAAAACAGTTGTTATTCCAAACATTTGGCCCGTCGTCTGTTTGGATTTGGTCTTCACTGTATTTCAGCCGAGCTCTCCGTTCAAGAGTAACACCCGAATCCTCGTTCAAAGGCTCTGTTCGATAACCTCATATTCTCCAAACAGTGGCTCCGTGGGGTTACGAGCTTCAGCCGCTACAGATACATCTTCATTTCCAGTTTCCAGCTATTTTTACCCGTCCTCAACCCTCGCTCTTGGATCCCTGTACAATTACTCTCGTCTGAAGGATTGTGGCCGTGGCTTATTGCTTTTTAAGCATCGAGGAATGTACAGGTCTAGACGGAGGCTTCACCTCTCACATTGCATACTTATATTGCCATCTGTGCCTCGCGTTATCAAACGCCGACGAGAAAGACTTCACCGACCCGAGTGGAAGTAGACGACGTATTTAATTTGAGGAGATGAAAACAAGAGCATGGGGACAGAAGCACAGTCCACTCAATATTATGCTGGACTGTTTTAAGCTTCTGAGGACCTTTTGAGTTCAGGATTTTTTACATTTATTTAATAAATGGTCGCACATAACGTTTGATTGCGATTTGTTTGTTTTCTTCCCTGCAATGGGAAACGATATTTAGAATTAGGCAAAGGTGAAAAAGTGACCCTGGAGCTTTCTGAGTTGTGAATGTACCGCAGCAAGTTGATTATCAAACACGCTTTCCTGAAATGTTCAGTTTTGAGAAATCTGATTCATTTTAAAGAATCAGTTCATCCAGTTTGTGAAACAATAAGAATTTCTCAAATTAAATGAATGATTCAAGAATAAAGTATTTATTTATTTTTAATCTAAGAAATGATTCACTCATTCATTCTTTTTGTTTTCTAAATGTAATTTAACCAAACACGTTTCCTAAACGCTTCTTGTTGACTAACTATAGGAAATCAGAATCATTTTAGGGAATCAGTTCATTAAGTTTGTGGGTTTTACAAATAAATGATTTGACTTGATTCTTTAATCATTTATAACATTTTTCCTTTTTCGTTGGGACTGCGTTATCCTTAAGAAATAAATGATGTGCAAATGCGTCGTCAAACTGGGCCTTGTTTGTAAAACAAGCATCTTCGAAATGCAGGGAACAAACACACAACTCCGTTGATGCTCTGTAAAAATAAACTCCATCCACTGGTCCCTTAATGCTGTTTCTCTTTTGGTAATCTGTGCAGGGTTGTCTTGCCCTGGCAACCAAAAACACACTTCTTTTGTGACATTTCGCGACGCTCTCGCTCTGATCAGTGAAGTCTGTTGTGCTCTCTCTGCTCTGCTATACTGGAGCGCGCACTCTTCCGGGAGAAGTGCCTTAGGACCCATACCGCTCCATCTAACGTCACACAGAGCCATACTCGAAAAAAACTTTCCGAAACTTGTGACAAACCGGAAGGAGTATTTTTAGAACAAAAATATATTAATTTTTGAAACTCTGTCCATGTTTAGCATGGGAATCCAACTCTTTAACAGTGTAAAAAACTCAGTATGCATGAAATAGCATTTCACCCCCCCTTTAAATGTTATTCGTGATGTATGTACTGTTTACATTCATGTACAAATATATACTTTATTTTTTAGTTGATACATTTTTGTGCTTTAAGATAAACATAAAGAAATTAAATAAATGTATTTAAAATAATGCATTTTAATGCATTAAAAAAATGCATAATGCCCTTTTAGCATTAGTATTTTATTTATTTTTTGCGACCTTACAACCATTGCTACCTTCTAGTGCAGCTAAGTGTGTCTTTCTCCTCTTTTCCAAAATCATGATGGTGTTTTAACTACTTTAATTTAGTAGCTTGGCAAACAACAGTCTCCGAACATCTTCTTCCCAGCATGTGTTTGTGCTCATACGGATCGAATCCTCAGTGACGTGACGCCTGGAGGACTTTAAGAGGGTCGTTAAGGAGAAGAGGAGGTGCGCACTAATGAATGAGATGTATTTTAATTAGCTTCATTCGTAGCTCCCGGCTGAAAACAAGAGGTACTGGGAATCCTGGGCCAGATCTCTCGGTCCTCAGTGCTTCTGGCCAGCTTTATCTCCAGTTTCTCTGGAGCGGGGAGGAGATGCACGAGTGCCAGAGAAACTCAGTGTGGTCTGAACAAATGGAAGTGAGCAGGATGTTTTCTCCTTCAGTTTGTCTTCTGCCGACCGCCATTCATCCATCAAGACTCAGGGAGAAAACCACATGCAATCTCTTTCTTACGCTATTTCTCAACGCTTCTCTCCATCAACTTCACAGATCTGACAGAACGCTCATCTCACATCTAGACAAAAAAATAATAAAATAAAAAATAAAACACAAACACATGGCGATTCTCTGTAAACTTTAAATACTGCTAATATATGAAAGATAAAACTCAAACATTAAACAGTGGGATATGGTCAGTATTATGTCAAATAAATAAACAAGAATAATATATAGAAGATAAAAACCATAAAATAAATCAATTTTAATATTAAATTATTACAATTACATAATTATTTAAATAATATGATGTTATATAATATACTTGATGATAATATTAATCACATTTATATTGTAACATACTTAAATACTGTAACTTTATAAAATATATGTATTGACTATAAATACCATAATGTACAAAAAAATATATTATTATTAATACTTGTGTAAAATAATATTATCTAGAGTATAAATTCCATGAAATGTACTATTATTTTTAATACAATATAACACTAACCAGTGGAATATAGGTAATGTTATGTAAAATAAATATAAAAATATAATATAGATAAATAAAATAAAATGGTGTTATAATTAAAATTAGATCTGGCATAATTGTGATGATGATGATGATAATATTATAACTTATGTTTAATATAATATACAAATATATTTATTATATACTAATACAGCTATTATATTTACTATACATTCTGTACAATCTACTAATATAATATTAATAATAATAATAATAAATGACTATATGATATAGATTATAAATACCATGAAATGTACTACTAATAATTTAATATAATATTAAATAATGTTTTTATATGATATTAATGCCATTTCGTATTAACTGAGTGTTCTCGGTTTTGTTGCAGGGTTGTCCTAGTTGTGTTTGTTTGTTTGTTTGGGTTGCTATGCTGTTGCTAGAACATTCAGCATGGTTGTCATAGCATTGATATTGTAGATATTAAGCTATTCTGAGTGTTTTGTTGCTATGAGTTTGTTGTGGTTTTCTCGTGGTTGCTAGGGCATTGCTATGCGGTTACTAGGGTGTTGGTGTGTGTTTTAGTTTGCGGATGAGTTGAGCGTCAGCAGTATTTGTGTCGCGCTTCACTAGTGCCTGGTGTTCGTGGTGATTTAATCAAACAGCTAATGACACCAGCTGAAGAGATGTTTGATTTCCAAAAGCACTCCATTCACAGCGACTGGTTAACTCTCTCAGCTCGGGTCGAGTACATCTTTAAGCAGCTGGCTGATGAAATGTGATGAAAAACCTGCCGCTTCAGTTTCCACTTGATGCAGTTTGAGATGGATGAGATGAGCGCTGCCCCGTGCGGGAAACTTTGAAGATGGTGTCAGGTGTCTGGAGAAAACTTTCTCCATTCTTCAGAATCATCTGCTTTATTCCCTTCAGTGTCTTTACATTATTTCAAAATGAATGAAAAGTGAACATGAAAAAAAGTCTGGTTTAAAACAGGTTAAACCTGCAGCAGTTGATCGGACATCAGACTAATGAACTAAATATTAATAAATAATTAATTACTTTTAGGATTTTTATAAATGAATCATTTAGATTTAGTCATTTATAAAACGAAGAAGAAAAAGGAAAAGCTGATTTTTATTTTAGATTTTACAATTTTAGCTAATCTTGTTTTTGATATTAATTTTAATATATTTTTACTTTAGTTTAATTTGATATCTTATGTTAACCTGCTTTATTTTAACATTTTTATAATGCTATTATTGTTTTATTTAGTTTTGTTAATTTTATATTTTAATATGGTACTCTTGTCATTACCGTTTATTTACTGTTATTATTATTATTATTATTATTATTATTTAAAGTAAATCATATAAAAATCATTAAATGAATTCAGTAGGAAAGTATTACAAGTAATTATTATCATGGTTTGAAAAATGTATCATGGTTATGTTCGTGAAAGCTTTGCCTCTAAAATTTAGTTATTGTGTTTTAAAATTATTAAAAATTATTAAAATGGTCATATACATTTGGCGGGGTATTATTATTATTTTTATTATCTGATTTATATGGAACTGGACTTTATTTACATAGTATCATAACTATTAATTGTAAACATTATTTATTAAATGTATTTTCTTTTATTTACACCACATACATATACGTGTTATTTATTATTGTTAATAATATTTGTCGTATTTTGAATCGGTGTTGTGAAATTTCCATGCACAACTCATGCACATACAGTATTTCATGCATAATGTGGCGTCTCTCTCCTTCTTGAGCTGATGCAGCGAGGACCACACACACACACACACACACACACACAGAGAGAGAGAGAGAGAGGGGGCTGTGTAAAGTATTTTTGATTTCATTTGATGGCAGCAGATGGACGTATTTCAGAGCGGTGCAGCTTCTGTAACCTGTTCCTCGCTCCCGCTGCGCCTCAGCGCTCCTCTGATGATCTGCTGCTTTCAGTCGAGAGAGGGGAACTTTATGAACGGCTGGGAAGGAGGGATGAATAGTCCAGACGCTCAGTAATTCTCAACTCCATCAGCCTTTCCTTATCGCACCTGGAAAGAGTGCTCTCTCACACACACATACACACCTGTGCGGCGAGGCCGTGTTTAATGGAGCCTTAGCGGGACGGCGTGCAGCTGTGTTAAAGCGATAACGGGATGCTGACCCTAACATAGTCCATCTGACCCGGACCAGTCTTTCACAAAGACCCTGAAAGAGAGACTGAGGGACAAGAGAGTAAAACAGATTCAGTTTAAAGGTGTAGTTCATGTACGCCTGTCATTCCAAAGATGTACGACTTCTTCTTCTGTAGAAATCAAAAGGAGATATTTTGACCAATGTTCATGCTGCTGTTTTCCATACACTTGAGACAGTGCTATTTTAGTGTCACTGAAATACTATTATAGATTGTATTATTATAGATTACTACTACTACTACTTTTGCTATTATTATTTAAAAAAGCAATATCGCTTATGTTTACTTAAAGCAGGGTTGTTGTTAACTGTGAGTTTTTAATTATTATTATTATTATTATTATTTTACTTGTCATTTTATCAGTTGTATTTAATACTGTATGTCTAAATATATTTTAAAGTTATTTATTTCATCAAGCGGGGTTATTGTTAACTAAAACTGAATTGACGTATTTCATGTAGTTGTCAGTAATGCTTCTCATTAGCATTTGTTTTAAGTTGTAGTGCTAAAATACTAACAACAACTACAAACTAAAACAAAAAATAACGTAACATAATGTAACATAACATAATGTAACGTAACAACATAACATAACATAACAACATAATGTAACATAACAATAACGGAACGGAACATAACGTAACAACATAACATAACATAACATAACAACATAATGTAACATAACAATAACGTAACGGAACATAACGTAACAACATAACATAACATAACATAACAACATAATGTAACATAACATAATGTAACATAACATAATAACGTAACATAACAACATAACAACACAACAACGTAACATAACATAACATAATGTAACATAACATAACAACATAACGTAACATAACATAACACAACAACGTAACTTAACATAACATAACATAACATAACATAACATAACATAACATAACATAACATAACATAACATAATTTAACATAACATAACAACATAACATAACACAACGTAACATAAATTAACATAGCATAACACAACAAAACACCATAACATAAATTAGCATAGCATAACACAACACAACACAACACAAACTATATAGGAAAAAAAAGGCAAAACTACTAAAACGTCATCATTAAAATTAAAACAGAAAATATAAAACTAAAATTGGATTCAAAATATAAACCAAAACTATAACTGTATATCAATAATAGTTAAATAAAACGTGTGTTAAGCATATATTGATGAATGTGGTGTGGGGAGGAAAGCCTCGCTGCTGTGGTTCAGGAAGGCCAGCGCGGCTAATAACGCTAATTGCTCCGTCGCCCCAGCTATCCTTCAGAAGACGTATGAGTTTACTCATCAGCGTTCATAACGGCGTTAGCTGCAGCAGTGAGCGAGTGTGTGAGAAACGGAGAGAGAGAGACATCAGTAAGCACACACACAGCCACACACACACACACATCACATGCTGATCTGAACGCATCACACTGATGCTTTTGATGCTTGACTCCAATTTTAAGCGTCTCGCGCCACAAATGTTGCATTTGAAGATGTTTCAAGTTACAAATGTGTTTGTTCTTTTATCATTTGTCACTTCCACTATTTACTTTCACTTGTTCTGTTCATTCATCCTTGTTACTTTCATTCATTATTTTTCATTCATCCTTTCATTTGTTCTTTTAGTCTGTATTTTGTTGTTGTTGATTTCCTGTTATTGCTTTTCTTTTGGTCTTTTTCTCATTTAGTTTCTTTATTTTTCCTTTCTTTTATCTTTCTCGTTCTTTCTTAGTTCTTTAAATTTTCTTTCTTTCATGGTCTTATCCGTATTTGTTATTTCTTTGGATTTTGTGCTTTTTCTTTTTCTTTTTTTATCTTTCATTTAATTACCCTTATTTCTATTTTAGTTCTTTTTACTGTCATGTTTTCACTTTTAGTCAGTTTTGTCTTATTCGATTATTCTTATTTAGTTTTAATTAGTTTTCATCTTTGTTTTCCTTCGCTTCTTTCGTTTCTTTTTTAGTTCTTCCTGTCTGTCTTGTTTGTTCTTTAGCTCATTGCTTCGGTTTCTAAATAAGTTTTTCATATGCTTTTGTTTATTCTTTCTCCTTTTTTAAATTGTTTGTACTTTCTTTGTTAATTCTTCCGTGCTCTGTTGCTTTTATCTTTTACAGTCCCACATTATTTCCATCCTTTTTTAGTTCATTCGTTCTTTTTTTCATTCTTCCTTTAGAATAACAATGGTGTCAATCAATAAGAGAGCAAGCATCTCATCATGGTTGGCTCGCTCTGTTCATTTGCCCTTTGCTCACTCATCCACTCCAGAGAGTGAGAGAGTGAGAAAGAAAGCAAGAGAGGAGGATGAAGAGGAGAGAAGTGCTAGCCTCATTAAGAACAGGCTAAGTTTCTTAACAAAACGTACAGATGTCAGAGAAGAGAGAGAAACAGACAGTGGCACAGCTCACGATCATCACTATAAATAATAACAGCATCAGCTCACAGAAGGAAATAGGTTGGAAAACAACACTGAAAAATTGGTCAGACTTGATCAAAGGTGTGTGTTTGTGTGTGAGAGCGAGAGAGCTGCGGTGTTTACGCACAGCTTGAGGCGTTCGGGGGACAGCGCTGCTGCACGTGATGGATGCTGCTCTTACCTGATTCACTTCAACAGGCTGAAGAGATTCACACTGCAGTAAACACACACTGACTCAAGCACACACCTGACACCTGCACTTCCTGTGAAGAGGGCCTACCAGTTCACATGAGTATGCACTATGCACAAGTATGTCGTTTAGTAATATAAATAGTATAAGTACTGCTTCCACTGAAAATTTTAGTGCACTTGGATTAACAGAAAACTTGAACATTGGACACTTCACGCACTTTACTGGTGTAGCTTTAATTATGTTATAGAGGGGGAGGGGCTATCAGACCCTGATTATGAATGATAAAATAACCTTATCAAATTCATACACTCACAGTTGTGTATTAGTGTATACTGTGTTATTTGGAAATGATCTCAGACAGCAAGCAGTTTCGGCCCAGATGTGGCCCACTTTTGCCCTTCATGAGTTTAACGCGGGCCACATGTGAGCCGGTTCTGGGCCGAAAACTGCTTGCTGTCTGGGTGTCAGCCTCAGCCTCAATGTTCTGTGTAAGTCAATCATCGGTTAAACCCTTAATTGTTAAATGTCAGTGTGGAGTTTGTCCAGATGGACTCAGAAGAGCTTGCATAGCAACCATGCATAATACCCTAGCAACCAGGGTTGTTTTGCCATTCCCTGTTAAACTGAAATTGGATTTTACCTGCTAATTCACTACAATTTGGATTCTCTGAAATCAAAGTAAATGTAGACTGAAGTAGCAAACAGCATGCAGAATAGATGTTCAATGCAAGGAAGTCAAATTATAGCCATTTGTAATTCAAGGGGGATTTTTTACCTGGAACAGCAAATGTTTGAATGTTGACATAACAAAGCCTTTTCATTTTATAAATGCACACCCTAGCAACGAACTGGTGAAGTCGTAACGTTATATATGAACATGTTTCCAAGAAAACCATCATGTTGGTTAAAACAGTCATGTTGTACAGTTGTTTTACCTTTTTTTATCATCATTGTACAGCTGTTTTATAATCCTGGTTTTAAGGCGGCTATAGAGAACGTTAAAGTTAAGAATCAATCATTTTGTTCGGTAGATACAAAGTTTTTATTGGTTTTATCACATAAAGCTGGTGGAGATTTGACTTTATTGCTCTGCTAAGCTCAACTTGTCCTAATGAGATGTTAAAAAAGGAAAGCGAGAGATGTGGAGGCAGTTTTTAATCTGCCGCTTGGCACACGATTAGAAATTTGCTCATTATGTGGCGCTTGCAAATAAGGAAGTGGAACGTGTTGCTGTAATTATACATGGGAGAGGGACAGCGAGTTATTACCTCGGCTGCGAGAAATAACGCCAGTGTTTCTAATCTCAGATTTTCCATCCTCATTGTCAGGCGGCGCGCTGATGGCTTGACAAATCAAGCTGCCGGAAAACTGTTGATTAAGAGCTTATATATCTGTTTGGGCAGAATTTAATTGACAAACTCGTTTATCTTCAGTTCTTCATTCTAATGGTTTTCTTGACATCGTGTCAAACTCTCTCTTCACGCTTTTCTGTTTGCTCTGTACGTCTTGTTTTCCATCATGCCCCTTGGGAAGGAGTTCATAGCTGCTAACGCATTACAGCGAAATAAAATTAGCCCATTTTTTCACAATCGCCAAGACACGGACAGGAACATTGGTTGACATTACAGCAGATCTGATTAAAGCCACGAGGCAGGACCATCTAATGGTCTCGTCAGCACTAACACCTCCTTACAATCCTAAAAGCATATCACCTTCTAGAAAACAGTGTCTGACTTACCTGATCAGTACGCTCTGGGAAACGCAGCAGTCGATGACAATAACATCACAGGAAACGAGTGCGAGAGCGTTATCTAGTTCTGACAGCTCAGCGGGCGACAAATGTAGAGCGTCTCAACTGAACGACGACTCGTTTACCTCGTGACACACTTGTTAGCTGAGATGATGGCTAATATTCCCTGGTGTTTTTCAGTATGTGTGCTTGCCTCCAGAGGCCCTCAGATCTTGTTTGTTCATTGCTCCAGGAAACTCTGATAAGTTTTGTTTTCCAAGTATTTACTTCTCCAGTGTTTAAATTTTTAGCATACAGTATGTGTTTGAACAGATCATTTGGCTTGAGAAATGTAAGAGATCTCTTAACTTTTAATTGCAGACTTTGGTATCTGAGAGGATATACAGTATGTGTGAGATTACTGTTGTCCTTTTCTTTAAAATGATTTCTTAAAGTCTCCATTTGATACGTTTCATGTTGCTTGTCTAGAAGAAACTTGTATTTCAGATACTTGACTTTGCAACCAAACCTTTAGCGATTAGAAACGGTCAAATTACACAAGGATGCAAGATCGCTGAAAGAACGCTTATTGGGAAACGGCCACTGAGCATGTGTGTTCTCAAATCACCAGAACACTGAACCGAAAACCGTTTCTTTCGGACACGTTTGACATACTGCGAACCAATGAGCTTGAAATACTGAGCGTGCGTGAAGCTAAAACTGATGCTGTGCTGATATTAATATATGACTGCGAGTGAACCGAGGGGTGAATTTGACTAAATTAAGTTAATTTAATAACAGATAAAACTTAATGGAAAGCACAAATGCAACTATATTAAACAATATAACATGATGAACACCCAACAACTGGTCTATGTAAATTAATTTTACTATTGTGTATGTGTATTTTAGGCTTCATGAACTGGATTTCTGTATGGTTATGTTTCTGTTATAGTTTCTGTAAAAAGTTGATGAAGACTTCTGTGCAGGCGCATTGTGTTCCTTTAGAAGTGACATCGCCAACTACTGGCCTGGCATGCATATTAGTGTTTTTAGTTGTCTTTGTGGATCTGTGTAAACAGGGCCTGTTTTGACAATGTTTTATCTGAACATTACACTTTTCCAAAGCACGAAGGAAATCTTTTACGTTTTAGTACATTCATTATTGTGTGACTAATCTGAGACACCCTAGAAATTGCAACCCCCCCCCCCCCCTTTCGTTTACAGCTTTGTTTGTTTTCAAAAAATTGAAAAGACGTTTAATAAAGTGTCAGTTTAGTCTCAGTTTAATCTCACTGCTGACTGTGAGAAACATGTGAAACTTTAAACAGATCTCATTTAGGATTTTTCAGTCCTACAAGGACATGTCAGTGCCAGAATTAGGCTTACTACAACGTCACAATCAAACTAACTAGCTGTCTGATGAACTAAAACTAGCTAGTTTTTCTTTAGAAATCAGATGAAGTCTCCATTTGGTCTCAGTTTAATCTCACAGCTATCTAGGAGAGAAATATTTGAGACGTTTATACGTTTTCTGTCCCACACGTCACACTCTGATTTAAACTGTAGTGTGTCAAACGTTAAGCCACCTAGCAACCTTAGCCAAACAGTTTTTCTTTCAATAACATCTACTTCATCTCAACGTTTCTCATGTTTTGCTCCATTTGTCTCTTAAGACCCTGATGGTGCCACGTTTGTCCGTCAAGGCCTATTTTAAACTGAAGGCGGCAGGCGGCCTGATAAAACGTCTAGTTATTACCATCATCCGGCCAGAGCATGTGTCGCCAGCTTATCTGAGGCTCTCACGCTCCGCTGCCGCTTCGCCCCATTCTCCAAAACCCCATCAGATATCAACGGGGTGCACGGACGGTGCCATGCTTCAGATAATGACTCCTGAGACCACCTCCGCTCTTGTCTGTGAGTTACGGCGTCTATTGCTAACACTATCTTGAGTTTCCATCAATGTCCGATTCTTTTGCCATCCATAGAGCGAAACAAAGTTTGATCAAGGAGGCCACCGCATGAATTCGCCGGAGGTTTCCCACATCCGAAGACCTTGATTAGCCCCAATCTAGGATTTAATTGCGCTCTGCCCCATGCAACTACAAACCATTAAGAGGAAATTAAGACTTGGTGATTAAACAGTCACTAGTCTTTGTCCTTTTTCCGTATAGATATTCCCATAATGCTTGGAGATGTGATTAATCACATTCTTTTTTCCACCTTTAAAGGAAGCGCTCACCTAAAAATTCATATTCACTGTATTCGGGTGCTCAAACGGCTCAAGGGTTTCTGTACCAGCTCAGATTTTTCCATCATCTTGAGGCCGAAATGAACACGTCTAAGACGCACACACATAATTCATCACTGCAGATCTGTGACGTTTTTTAAACACGACTGCAAATGTTTGAAATATTTTTTTACTTTCTAAAACAAGAAATATCCACAGAGCTCTCAGGAAAGTGCTTATAATTATAAAGACATGACAACAGCATTTGCAGCATGAAGTTTGCATAAAAACGTAATTTGTGGAATGGAGGCGTAAAAACCCGTGTGGTATTTAAAGCACTAAATGTCAATTACATGGATCCTTAACATTTATGATGTGCTGGCCTTTCTAATACTAGAGTTTCCTGCCCCGAACGCCTCCTAGCGCCTATACATAGTAACCTTTCAATCAAGCACAAGTTAGTCAGAAGTCAGAGCAAGATCAAGTGCTTCTCTTAATAAACCAGTGGGAAGGTTGTACATTGGCTTGTGTCGTGGCTAATCCGGACTGATCGGTGACGTTGGTGCCTGCATCTGGTCAGACTGATCGCTGGAGGTCGTCTCATGTCAAACGTGTTGATGGATGAAAGCGCTGAGGGTGCAGAGCTGGAGAGGACAGGACAGCTGACTGACACACATGAGGATGAGCCAAGCTCACCCTTGAGCAGATGTGAAAATCAGTTCAAAATCAATTCTATTCTTTCTACAGGTCTTCATAAGCGAGTCAGTGAATCATTTTCGCAAATGATTCATTCAGCTTATTCGCACTGAGTTATTCGGGAACAAAATAAGTGATCACTGATTAATTTATTCAACAGATTCATTCAACAACACTGATTTGTTGAAAAACCGCATTAGTTTTGCTCAAAGACACAATTTATTTAGCTATGGTTTCATTTGAAACCAACAGGGCATATTGATTACAATTTACGTTACTCAGTATTAACTTTTTCATTTATAAAAGCTTTTATAATTGTATTTCATTTATAAACAATTTTATGATTGATATTGATACATATCGATTACATGTTTTGTACATAACATAAATGATATTGCTATTTTAATGTTACATAAACTTTCTTGTTTAAAAGCTTTTAAAATTATGTTTACATAATAATACATCTAATTTGGTATATTTTTAGTTGCATAGCATGTTAGTAGCATGTTAATAATAATTTATAAAAAATAAATAGATATAAATCTTAATTTTATATAAATATTTCATTTTATAGATCACAATAATATAAATACTATTGATGCTGTATAATGTTACTCAATATAAGCATTTTGTAATATATATATATATATATATATATATAAATTAAGAACAATTTGAACAGGGAATAAAATGTAATATATTTCTATCTATATTGAACAAAATTATTATACTATATAAAGTTATAGAAAATATCAGTATGTATAAATTTTGCCTTTTTAAGAGGTCTCTAATCTGGTAGAAATTTTTCGTCATATCAGTCAATTTGTTTTGCTAATAAACTATTGTCAGATTATTTTGTTTTCTATTGATTGCCTTTAATGACGTTACAGAATGGGGGTGTGATTTATTTTATATACAGGCTTATATACTTAAATTATTTATTTTAATAATTTAACTCAAATTGTCAAACTCGTGTATTAAATAAATTCAATGCACACAAACTGAAGTAGTTTCAGTTTTTTGTTCTTTTAATTGTGATGATTTTGACTCACATTTAACAAAAACCCAACAATTCACAAACAAATTATAATATGGTGACTTGCCAATCAGCTAATCAACTCAAAACACCTGCAAAGGTTTCCTGAGTCTTCAAAATGGTCTCTCAGTTTGGTTCAATAGGCTACACAATCATGGGGAAGACTGCTGATCTGACAGTTGACAATCATTGACACCCTTCATAAGGAGCCATAAACATTCAGTGCTAAAGAAGCTGGCTGTTCACAGAGTGCTGTATCCAAGCATGTTAACAGAAAGTTGAGGGTGGAAGAAAAAGATGCACAACCAACCAAGAGAACCGCAGCCTTACGAGGATTTTCAAGCAAAATGATTCATGAATTTGAGTGAACTTCACAAGGAATGGACTGAGGCTGTGGTCAAGGCATCAAGAGCCGCCACACACAGACGTGTCGAGGAATTTGCTGAACCACAGACAACATCAGAGGCGTCTTACCTGGGCTCAGGAGTACCAAAGTGCCCAGTGGACCAAAGTCCTCTTTTCAGATAAGAGCATGTTTTGTATTTCATTTGGAAACCAAGGTCCTAGAGTCTGGAGGAAGGGTGGAGAAGCTCATAGCCCAAGTTGCTTGAAGTCCAGTGTTAAGTTTCCACTTTCTGTGATTTGGCAACTGCCCACACTGGCAAAAGCACCAAAAGTTGGTTAAATGACCATGGTGTTGGTGTGCTTGACTGGCCAGCAACGTCACCAGACCTGAACCCCAGAGAGAATGCATGGGCTATTGTCAAGAGGAAAGTAATACACAAGAGACCAAACCATCCAGATGAGCTGAAGGCCACTGTCAAAGAAACCTGGGCTTCATACCACCTCAGCAGTGCCACAAACTGATCACCTCCACGCCACGCTGAACTGAGGGAGTAATTAAAGCAAATGGAGCCCTACCAAGTATTGAGTACATGCACAGTAAATGAACACTTTCCAGAAGGCCAACAATTCACAAAAATGTTTTATTATTATTATTATTATTATTATTATTATTGGTCTCATGAAGTATTCTAATTTGTTGAGATGGTGAACTGGTGGATGTTTGTTAAATGTCAGCCAAAATCATCACAGTTAAAAGAACAAGACTTACACTACTTCAGTCTGTGCGCATTGAATTGATTTAATACACAAGTTTCACAACTTCAGTTGAATTACTGTAATAAATGACATTTTCCATGACATTCAAATGTATTGAGATGCACCTGTATTTTTGAACCATGACAGGACGTGTCAGAGGGACATCTTTTTAATGGTCATTAAACGGACAAATGTTTGCTGGGATGTCACATATTTGGTTGTCAGGCAAATCCAACTCTTATATGAGAGCAAACTGTATAAGCCTGATCATTTTTGTTTGGTCTCAGTGTGCAGACTGTTCTCTAATTTCTCACTTTCGGTGTGAAGTCTTTAAAAATCCTCCCAGTCATGTAATGTTGCTAAATACAGTAGAAATGGGTGTGTCACATGTATACGGTGTTACTGAGCCGTGTGTTTCAGTCAGTTAGCGTGGCTGACAGCTAGGCTAGCTGCACCATCTGGCTAATCTACTCCTGTTACGCTGCGGTGCGATGCAGGAAGTGTGGAAAATACACATGCTAACATTTCTAGATACACAAACAGGCAGTAAACAGGCCGCTCATGTTCACTACAGAGACCGTTTGAGCCACTCTTTCATTCCTCGTGTGACTGTAGCAGGCACAAGCGTCTGTCGTGTGAATTAACGGTGGGATCTGTGAGTTCACTCTGATTGGCCGCGGCACAGAGAGGAAGCCATCCGAACCCTCCTAAACCTGGATCCTCCAGGCCCCGTGAGACAATTGTGTGAAGGATGTGTGTGTGAGATAGTCGAGATGAAAAGGAATAGCATATGTGTGTGTGCATGCAGTTTGGAAATGAGAATAGACTAGGGATGTGTCCACAAAAACACACACAGAGAGAGAGAGAGAGAGAGAGAGAGAGCGATGGTTTTAAACTTTTTAATTTGAGTGTCTTTTTACAAGCATTGCATTTTTAAGACCACAAGTCAAACATTTCATAAGATTTGTTTAAAAGAGCATACATTTGAACTTTTCCAGGAAGGTTTTAACATTTTTCACAATCCTTCAAATCCTGTACACTATAGTGAAAAGTGAAAAAAACGATTATGGATAATAAATTTATGTAAAAAAGCTTGGAGTATTATAAGTAGTATTAGTATTAGTATTAGTATTAGTATTAGTTTTATTATTATTATTATTATTATACATTTTAAGAACATTTAACTATTTATTTAGTTTTGTTTATTTTAGAAAGTTAAAGATTGTTTTAATGTTAATAAATAAATGCATACATTACAATCAAAATTAAGATTATTTTTATGTATATAATAATAATAATATTTAAGTTATAGATAATCATTTTTTATTAATTAACATTTAAATACTTTTATAATGTTTTTTTATTTTATAATGTTTTTGTAGGGGTATATTTATATGTTTTATTATTTCTTAACATTAAAACATATATATATATATATATATATATATATATATATATATATATATATATATATATATATATATATATATATTTTTTTTTTTCTGTTGTTGTTTTTGGACAGTTTTATCTAGAAATGTCATCACAAAATATCCATGCCCAGGAACTACTTGAAAAAGTGAAAGTCTAAAATAAGCAACTTGTCACAATATTTCCGCTCTTTTTTTTAGGGTGAGCGTTCAAACGTAGGAAACAGTAAAAATCCTCCTCGTGTGCTTGACTGTCCCACTGTTCCCCAGAGAGCCACTGAACTCGGCGAGCGCCGGATCCGTCAATGCGTTATCTCGCAGGCATCAGTCAGAGCAGTTAATGGCAGCCAGTTTCCTTACATCTGCACAACCGCCGGAGTTTCTATCTGACAACACCGACCGTCTCCTGTCACATCTGCCAAAGGCAGTCGTCACATTTACATGCATCCAACAGTCATTTAAGGATCATCTGAGCATGAGCGCGGAGGTGAATTACTTCGACATGGTTTACAATGCCTTCTCAATTAGAGAGCAACTGTGAATGTGACCAATACGAGTGCAGTAGATGTTGATTCCTGTGATGTGGGAGTCAAATCTCTTATTCACCTCAGTGCTGGAGGAGAGAAACGACTCGCACATCTCTGTGTGACTGGAACTCAAGTGTTGCAGTCGACAGTATATGCTAATCTGAGCTAGCTCTTTACTAGTTTGTGTGCAACGTTTGTAGATTCGTAGTCATGAATGACACGTCAGTCCGGTACAGTAGTGCACTCTGGTTGATGACTCTGATTTGGTAATGATTCCAATTAAATAAAAACACAAAAATGTTTTACTGAACCCACATTTAATGGTATCTTATATATAAATATATATTACAATTTAATAATGAAGAATATGGTGAGTGTAAATAAGTACTTGGGGTTTACATTCTTTTAAAAAGTATAGACTGTAGGAATTAACCTCTCATTTGATCTTTTATTTTTTGTATTTTTTTGTATTTTTAGAATATAAAATGAAAATAAATCATGAAATGTGTGAAAATGTGACTTAAATTAAGTTGTTCGAATCTGAAAGTGGACTTAATGTGTGCACAAAATTACTCAAACAAAAACACGTTTCACACAATAGATTGGAATCATAAATATATCCATGTAGTGTGAATTCATATTCCTATATATATATATATATATATATATATATATATATATATATATATATATAATTATTATTATTATTTTATACTCCATTTAAGTAAAATATTTCAAAATATTACTCAAATCAAACAAAACCTGTGTTTACACAAATTGATATCATGAATATATATCCAGACAGTTAATGATAAATCACATTCCCTGAGTTTCTTTCTCCAATTAACGCCCTGCTGTCAGTGAAGTGTAATCACACCTCATTGCTCAGATAAACAAACGACCTCGAAAGTGTATCATGAGCCTCGCTGTAACACAAGAATCATTGTGTTGAATTGAATTAATCTGCAGCCGCATTGATTGTTAGCGCGTGTTCGGACGCGTCCACTGGGACTTTAGCGGAATATAAAACGCCCTCAGATGGAGCGACTCCCTAATAAGAAGCTAAAGGAAAGCAATTTATTCCAGAAGGTGACCCTGCTTAGCTGTGCTTACTGCTATTAATGAGTGCTTCTCAGAAAGGTGAGGGTGTCGAGCCCGCTGACCGTTCACTCGGTTTGGCCCTAATTATAGCTACTCACGCGCATCGTTTGCGTAATCTCCGCACGCTCCTTTTATTCCCCTCTCGTTCTCCCAACTCAGCAGATTATGTCATTTGTTGCGGAGACTAATGGTCATTAGTTAGCAGAAAATAACCCAATCAAACGGGCTCTCTGCTGGCGCTGTTTGATGAATATTACGTAGCTCCACTCGGAGCACTAGTGCTGTAATCCTCCCAGAGACGCCCCGCGAGACCCGTGTCATCTGTCCCCTCCGTCTCGTGTGTTATTGAACGTTTGGGTCACGTCTGCAAATAGAACACAATACTTTCTTAATCCAGCCACATGTAAACATGCTGATATTAAGTGAAAGTGAAAGCAGTCTGATGCTAATTATAGAAATATGACATCATTTTAAATGGCTAGTTGCCATGGACACAGTCATAGTACAGAATTATTTAAAGACTCAATGGTGGTCTTGTGTTTTTAGTCTTGCATCCTAGTTTAATATTCACAAAATAATTCATTCGTAGGTTAATATCCTCAAAGCGACACTGTCAAAACATTTTATTAGTTTGTTTGAGCTGCCGGACAAATTTTTTTACACTTTTTTTTTTTTTTTAGTATAATATTATTCACAATTTTGATAACATTATTTTAATTAAGAATTTTCAGAATTATGTTAATGATTTTTTTTTCTTCTGTAAGCAACATTTGATAGAATATTCCATGTTTTGCTGACTCTTTAGGATATTATACACCAGTTCAATATACAACAAGTTAAAGTTAAGCATTTTTAGACAATATTTTGCCGGTAACAGCGTTAGTGGAGTACCGAGGTTCTGTATTTTAGTTAATCAGTGTATAAACGAATTAAATATTAAATATGGATGGTTGTTTTGTTGCTGAATGTATCAGTGAATTTAAATGAATCAATTGGATTGAGTGAACAAATTTATGTCTCACTCATAAAGACGGTCACTTATTTTGTTTGTTTGAATGAATCGGTTTGTTTGAATGAGTTGGTTAAGTGACTGATAAGTTTGCTCTCTCTTAACTTCTTCTGTTTTTAAATTTAATTGGTGTGTTTAATTGAATCATTTGAGTGAATGATTCACTCATAAAGGAAGTCACATGTTTTGTTCTTGAATTGATTACAGAGTTAAAATTAGTCAGTTTTTCATTGTATTTAATTTTTATCCAATTTAGACTTAAATGGCATCTAATTAAAACAAATTGTGGGGGGTAAAAATGTGTATTTTGAGTATTGAAGTGTTAACTGCTGTTGGGAAATTGAATTAATTATCCTTGTTTCAATGATTATACAGTATATTATAGAAATCGTTGACTGACTCATAGTTGTTTTGTTTAAAAAATGTATCAGTATGTTTCTCTTAATCAGTTCAATGCATGATTTTCAGTGACTTGTTCTTATGAATTGAAAAAAATGAATCATTCAAATAACTGTGTCATGTAACGGGCAGGAAAACTCTCAAAAAGAGAGTTGTATTTATTATAATTCAAAAAAAAAAATCACATACCACATACACAAATGTTTTATTCATCATATTTTCCTCAACAATATGTTCGCATAATTGTATAATCAACAAAATCAAGAAACCCCTTTGCCAAATAACAGTTAATAACTCATTGGCAAGGCTAGAACCAGAATCATTAGCAAAAATGATGGAGTGATTTTCTGTTGTGGGAAATTGTTGTGGGGCCATTTCTAAGTGTTATAACGATCGCTGTGAGGAAAAATGCGCGTCTCTGCTAGCATGTCAGCATTTACCCCCTGCAGACAGTTAATGAAGGCAAGCGTAAACAGCCACGAGTCTCTTTAATGACACACTGTCGCGCTGCCATTTGAGGTCTTGGGTTGAAGGTGTCTATTTTTCCATTAGAAAGCCATCTTCAGCCGACAGCTGCTCACATGAGCTCTTTGAAGTTGGCAACTAACCTATTTTCAAACCTAACCTTTAACTTTGTGCATGGCTAGCGCTCGTGTTTGACTATAATTTAACGGTTTGAAGAGGTAGATTACAGGACTGTGTGTGTGTGGGTTCAGACACAGGATTTACGGTTTGCTAAAGAAGCATTTAGCATGGTAATTATTAAGCCAATGAGCGTAGCATGGCTATCTCTGGAGTTAATTAGCAATATTTTATTAGTAGTGGCGTGTAATGGATAAACCTGTGTCTTAAAGGTGCAATAGGTGATTGTGTTCAGAAACATTTTCTGTTATGCTGGTTGAAAGTCTCTTCACATCCCTATAGCAGTCATTAAGCTAAGTGGTCTAAATGTATTTATATGTATTAACATGCTTCTGTGGAAGGCATAGGACCAAGAAATGTTAGTCCAATCAAAATGTTCGGTCCAAATATAATGATTGGCTTTACTACCTGCATGTTAAATAGGCATTTGCATACCTCGGTCATGTACACTGTGCAGGCAGAGCAAGAATGACAGACAAACATCAACAACCTGATCTCCCTTCCTGGTATTGTAACACTTTTACTGACTGTGCTATAAAGTTTTCTCACCGGTGAATACACAGGGTTTTGAAGCTATTATTGCACTTACTACTGCTGCGTCGTTCACCGAGGTGTCTGGTCCAATTTGGCTTATCTTGACCTGCGATTTGCAGTGTTGTCAAACATCCAATAGCACCAGTGAGGCCAGCGGCAGTGGTGGACATCCTCTGCTCTGGATAACTGCAGCGGCCCCTGAGGGCCAAATCATACCGGTGCTTGCATAATAAGCTCTGACAGCAGCAGGAGCACAGAGGTCGGCTCCGGGAGCTTCTCAGAGCCCCACCAATGCAACATTCCACTCACAGTGAGACGAGCCATGGCAGGAAAGATGGAGAAAGTGAGAGAAATGTCAGTTCTGTCAAGGGGACAAGCTGTTGGAGATGCTCAGGCATGGAGTACACACACACACACTTTCCTCCAAGCTCCCCTGTAGCAATGGCCAAATGCTGCACCCAGCTGCCTGATCTCCAGCATTCCTCGCTCTCCTGCAGCCATCAGGACATGTTCCCAAACACTAACTAAAATCAGCTCACACACATATCGCGCGTAACCTTCAATAAGAGCTTGTTCCTTAACGGTATCTTACTTCGGTAACACACAATGAGGTCTCGGGTGCATAAACACACACTCGAGCACATGGTGTATCTGGAATCTAACAGACACTCATGTTCATGTTTGCTCATGGACGGTGTGAGTAAATATACTGCTTGGCTTATTGTTAAGTTAAAGGAATAATTAACCTACTAACAAAATATCTGTATGCCTTACATTCTTCTATGAAAAACAAATGATGATGTTTAGCAGAATGCTCACGCTGCTCTTTTCCATACTATAAAAGTAGACTGTTGGACTACTTTTGTGATATTTTACTGTGTGTTTTCACAATTTTTATCAGGGTTATTATAGTTTTAAAACATTTTTTATTATTTACTGTTTAATTGTATTTATATTTTTTTTATTTTATTTTTTATTTGCCTTGTCAATTTAGTTTGTTACTCGACATTTTTTCAGGGTATTTTTTATTTTTATTTATACAAATTATAATGTAATAATTTATTGTAATCTAGTGGCATTTTCTTGTTTATTGGGTACAGGTTTTAAAAGTTTAGTTTTTTATTACTCTATGCATAAATCTAAAATGAATTGGAAGTTTTTATTTTGAGTTAGTAGAGTTATGTTTTAGTTCTAATTATGTTCATTTTTATTTTTCAGTTAACAAATGTTTTAATGTTTTTATGCAAGTATTTAATGTGATTAAAATAAAAGCAAATGGGGACAAGCTCAGAAATGACAAAAAAATGGGACTGTAAATGGATAATTTTCTCTAATATTATCTTAAATTTTTGTCTGTAACACATAAAATTATAATAAAACTTCAGATGAGTTTGATGAATATATCTTAATGGGTTGCTGTTATAATTCTTTTATTATTTTTATAATGGTATTTTTTTTGTCATTTTTGTTGCCCATTTATTTTAAGAGCATCTTGTCCATTTTAAATGTATCTTTGTGTTCCATGGATGACAGTCAGTCACACACATTTGCAATAAAACCGTGTGAAGTAAACAATAAAATATCTTGTAACGTATTTTGGTGTGAACTGCTCCTTTAAGAGTATGTGAGGTGTTGAAAGAATGAGGCCGAATGATCGAAATGTTCTGTGGACTACACTCGGCTGATTAAGATGATGAGCACTTCACGCACAGGTTCAGCACACTGCACCTGCTCTCACTGCCCGGTCATGTGATCACAGCTGCTGATGAGGTCATAACGCACAAGATCCCACCTGAGCCAAGGAAAGCCTTAGATGTTATTTAAAGCGCTTGCTCAGTGTCTCTCACTTCTTTCATGTGTTACTTCTAAACTTCATCCCTACAGATTCCACCTTTCACTTGTTATTTCATGTCTGATGTTCTTACTCCTACCAAACACGTTCTTGGCAGTAGCCCACCGAGGTATGTCCCAATTTTGAACCATCATGGGGATGTATTGTCTACCACCTGAGCAGATACCCGGCCCTCCGGTTGTCCCCTGGTAGCCCGATTGGTCCCCAGAGTCCTGCAAGTGTCAGAAAAAAAAGGGTGAATTGGATGAATGTGGCGTTTCGATGGAAAAGAAAGCATTATTGGTGCAGAAGGTGGACTCAGAGGACGTTCTCTGACTCGCTGTCCTGACAAATGCAATTTTGGATTTGACAGTGGCCTTATTCCCTCGAGTGTTTAGGGCATTGGAAGTGCGACGTGTTGTGGGAGCTGGAAGTGCACACGCTTTCCTTTGAGACCCCCTGCTTTACCTCCCTGACGAGCCATCTGTTTGGCAAAAATACTTTTCTTGAGCTGCAGATGCTGCCAGCTTCCTGGCCCCACTCCCCCCCAACACCACCGTTGTCCTGCTGAAACTTTGCTTCTGTAATGCACCGTCTCCGCAAGGCTGCACACGCAAATGAGTTGTGAAATCATCCTAACAAGACTTGACGGTAAAGGTAATTAATTCTTCCATCCGGTTCGCCATGTGATCACCCTGCACCACGTTCTTGTTTGCATAGCCTCCACCCACGGCGGGCCCAAGCCCCTTTAGTTCAGGCCAAACGCTGCCTTACAGTCCGACCAGCATGTGAATGAACTTTGCAAGAGTCTTTCACCATAGATCATGTTTGATTCCTCATGGTCTGCTTTCCAATCCAATTCCAAACTCTAAAATTAACCCGGATTGATTATTTTTTTTTTTTATAAGAAAGAAGTAAGGCTTTGGCAGACAAATGAGCTTGTAGAAAACAGGCATCAGATTATATATATATATATATATATATATATATATATATATATATATATATATAACGGAAAAGCTGAACAGAGTAGCGCGTGTCGTTAGGTTCGCACGAGAGAGAGAGAGCCGCGTATCACGGACATCGACACTGAACTGAGCTCTCTTCTGCGAAATTCACCTCGAAGTTCCTCCTGCACCTGAACAAACAAATGCAAATCGCAGTTTGAACAAACAAAAAGATGTGAAAGAGCCCAATTCAACACCACGGTGTTCTGGTCTTCAGGGCTCGTGCAGAGAAAGGCGTCTCAAAACACTAGAACATCGAATTTGCTCATTTTTGCTCTTGTGCCGACAAATACATACAAAATATGTAAAAATATCCACCTTGGAAATTATGCTCGAAAAAACTGTCAGTTATTTCTTAAGTGAAAGTAAACAGTTGAGGGAAAAAATGGGATGTGTATTATATTGGATGCGTTTATCTTCTCTTAAAGTGACCGCGCCTAATTTAGCTACTGGCTGCTGTAATGTTAATCCAAGAAAATGAAAATGAAAATCACTCACTGCTCTTGACTGCATTACTTTGTAGTTTTAACAGTCAAACCAAAAATTATTCAGAAACCAGATATAATTTTTGATATATATATATAGCAAAACTGTAATAATGTGAGAAATGTTGAAGGTGTCTGAATAAATGTAGGTTTGATTGTATATTTAATTTATACATTGAAGACTATCCAGTGCTATTATTTGGTTTCTGTACCTTGACACCTACAAACTTGAAAAAAAAAAAACTTAAACATTGGTGTGAAATAGGCGTAAGGTTGTTTGCACCTTGTGCAATATGGAATTAGTTTATGCCCACCTCTAATATATATATATATATATATATATATATATCAACGACCTTAAAATGTACATTTACTTAGAATATGTCAAGTATTTTTAAAAAGATGCTTCCCTTTTTGCAGTTTTTAAAATAATTTGGTGCTTACTTTTAATGTTTGAAACACCAGTTATTTAAAGACCTTTACAATGAAACTTTTTCCTCGTCCTTTTAAATGAAAGGTTGCTCATTTTCTTGCAAGTGTGTTGTTTCAGATAGTCAGTGTTCGTCTTGATAATTTCCTGCAGATATCATCCGTTATCACCTTCTTTTCCTCTGTTTGTTTATTTGTTTCTGCTCGATAAGACATTATCCAGTTGCTCAGCTTCTGTTATCAGAACATCATTTTGCATTCTGCCCCTCTGAAACACCAAATTTCAAAGGACACATGAATGATTCTTTTTCTCGTGCACCTTGTTGGGACCCAGCGGAAACATCTGTGTCCATGCCCTTCTGGTATACAAGGCCTTTCTTCGCTCTTTGGAAAGAGCCTGAATTTGTGAAAAATAAGTGGCATTATTCTGGGTTTATTGGCGATGATAGCATGTATTCTTTATGTCTAATTTTAATCTTTATCTTAAATGTCATTACCACTTCCACAAAGTTGCGTGCCTAATTTAGCATTTACTGACAAGTGTATCACACAAGATGTATAAACTCATTTAGGTTCTTTAATGGTGTTTCTTTTTTCTCTTTTTCTTTTTTATGGTTTTTGCAATTAGTTTTTAGTGTTATTTTTCTCCAGATTTTGTGGAGTTTTTAGAAATTTGTAGTGTTTTTAATCATTAGTATGGTGTTTTTTCCTTATCATTTTTTTTTGTAATGTATTTTATTGTCAATATGTTTTTTTATTTTTGTTTTTGTCATTTTCATGTTTTTTCTTTCTTTCTCTTTCAGCTCACAATTCAGCCCTGCAATCATGTTACTTAAAAGACTAAAAAACTTTCCAAACCATCAGACTCTAATTTAAAGTCCGACAGTAATTATCATAAAAGTATTTATTTGTATGCCTGTGCTTTACAGGAAATCAGTATAGGCATGTAACATCTCAGAGTTATTGTCAGATTGTTAGCAAGCATGGTAAAGCACTGCATGGCTTCAATTGAACTCGCTGTCCATCACGACCCATCCTTGCTGAATTTTTAACAGTAATAGTATATATTTTGGGCACGTTACACATCCCATCTGAATACTCCTGAAGGAGGCGATCAATTCAGTACAGTTATGAATTCTAAAGCAGCTGAAAGGTGTAAGGACACAAATATGTTTACTGATGGCTTCATTGGGGCCCGAGAGGAACCATATCAGCGCAGGAGGAGAGATTTAATGGCTGTGTTATATCACCCACTCAAACAAAACATGCAGCAGATGCAAAAAAACATTTTTTTTTTCTTTCCGTGTGCTGGCAACAGCTTAAGGAACATCGGCTGAAAGACACACGCTCTCACATTCAGACATGCTATCCAATCAAAGAGAAATTTGGCAGGTTGAGGTGAACATAGACGTCTGCCTTCAAATCATTTCTCACTTGGGCGTCCCAGAGGCGGTGTCTCGTTCTCCAGTGGTCCAGACGCGATTGTGAAGAGCGAGTGTGAAGTTAAATTGACTTAAAGGTAAAAGTTGATTTTCCATAGATTTGAAGAATTGGAGATGTCAGGCTCGGATAAGCCCAAACATTCGAGCGACTCATTTTCCTGTTTTTCCTTACCTCGGGCCTGTCTGTTTACGCCGATAAGACTCCATTCTCCTCAATCTGGCGGGGGGATCTCCATCAAAACCACTGGGGGAACTGTATTGATGGTTGGGAGAGATTATGGATGCGGCCGCTCTGCTGAACTGACACGTCGTTTTGTACCCAGGGGCCTCTGGTTCGCCGCTCGATGTTTTGTTTTGGATCTGAAAGCAGGGATAAGAAATACACCGTTGCAGCTGGAGTATGTTGTTTTGTCTTTCTTTGAAGATTGAGTTACGATGCAGAGAAACAGAAACTCGAGTCCAGAGAGACACTTGAACTCGGGGGCCCAAGAAACGGTCAGTTTTGTTGAGACAGCTGGGGATAATTTCCTGCAGATATCATCTGTTTCTTTGTGTGTTGTTTATTCGTTTCTGCTCTAGGACATTATGCAGCTGTTCAGTTATGAATGCCTTCATTCTTCTTTTTGCCCCCCTGTAGAAATATGAAATTCCCTTGGAAACATGAGGTAATGTTTGTAGTTCTCAATTATAAACATCAAACTCTTTTTAGCCTCAGCGGAAACATCCGTGTTCATCCTGGTCCAGGACCTCTTCACTCTGTGACCAAAACCTGAACGTTTCGACCTCAGATCAGGCCATACAGCTGTAAGACAGACAAAAGTCACAAAGTATTGTGGCAAATCTCTGAGTTCATTGGCCATGCTAATATTAATTTTTTTAAAGCTGTTTTTAATCACTCATCTGCAGCAAATTGTTACAAAATTCAAGTCAAGTGACAATTCAAATAGGCTAACTGTTACTTTTTTATGGCATGTTTTATTCAGTTTTCACAAGTAGCATTGCAGATAGTGTCACATACAGTTTATATTGTTAATAATATCATGATGCCATTTTTTTAATAATTTGTGCATATCGTGTTCCTGTAGCTCAATTGGTAGAGCACTGCATTATCAAGCGCAAGGTTGGGGGTTCGATTCCCCGCGGAACACATGATAGGTAAAAATTGATAGCCTGAATGCACTGTAAGTCGCTTTGGATAAAAGCGTCTGCTAAATGCATAAATTGAATTTAAATTTAATTTAATATCAAGATGTGCATAGCATCGATCTGTCTTCCGTCTCGTTTTGATTTGCAGTACAACCACTCACATAAAGAAGACTTTGCTAATTGTCCGGTCATCAGCTGCGCTTTGAAAGGAAATAGAAATCGTTTGGATGCTATCAGTTGCTTGTCACTTAAAGTTCAATACATTGAAAAACGTTGATGTGAAAGGACCTTTAGAAGAAGCTTAGCTTTTTTTTGTGGACAGTTGTGTCCATGACAGTCCCAACCAAATGGCTCCAGACTGCATTAGCTAATTGTTGGCTTGATGGGATGAGTGCACTTTTTAGGGGACCATTTTAAACCATTAAAATAATACACTAATAAACCACTATATAAGAATAGGGTTAAATTAGGATAATTCTGCATGTCCCTGTGGATCTGAAGAGTAGTAAGGGTTCGTCTTTGCCGTTAAAGATGCTAATTGCCTGCCGTTACCTCCAACGGGAATCTGCGGCTAGCAGTAGCACAACACAGTTTGTTTTTCACACATTTCCCCTCATAGCTTCCCCTGAATTTATTTCCGGGCTCCTTCGCCAGCCGTGGGTGACTTATGTGTTTATGACCATTACTGACGTTGAGTAATCCATTTAGGGTTTTTTTCTGCTCTTTCCCTCCTGGCAGCATCCCGTCGCTCCCTGAGGAATATCAATTACCCGCTTCCTTTTAACTCCTGCACTTCTGAGTCCTCACAGAGGAATGACCGAGACAGACAGAAGTATCCGTTTTTAGCCAGGTAAATTAAACGCCAAATATTTGCTATATTGATTATTAGCAAGTATATTAGCACTCGTAAGCTTAGCAATATTTAAACATCATAATCGGATCCTCATCTGTTTTGGTGCTATATTAGATAATTAAAAAATTACATGTACTGCTGAGTTTATGGACTTAAGCAGCCTTAATAAATAGGCAGTGTCTCAAAATAACAGCTAATCGGCCACAAGTGTCTTGCGTTTAGTATCTTTGCCTTAAACTTTACATTAAATATTCATAATGGAAAGCGACATTTTATCTTATCTGTGAATGAAAACAGGATTTATTGTTGTCATTGGCTTAGTATACCAATATTTAAAATATAATATTGTAATCAGACCGTTAACTCATTGTTAGATGATTTCAAGTCAGTGCATGATCTTTCAATGAGTGGAATGGGTAATTTGTTAAAAAAGTGAACAACTTGTTACCTGAGCAGGAAGGTTTTGGGATGTCAGCTGTGTTTAGGCCGAGGGGCGATGCCACGGTCGTGCCGCATCTCTGCTAAATTGGGAATGGCAGCAAAACATGACTCCGCTTGGATCTGTCAGCGGATCTCCCCGGGACATGGTTTAATGACTGGCGTATGTTTATGGCAGTGCTGCTCTATGCTCGCTTTCTGACGGGGGGTTGCTTACTTTTAGCATTTCATCAGCCACTTTACGTTCATATAAGGTGGCCTAATGGTTAGAGAGTCAGACTTGTAACCCGAAGGTTGTGGGTTTGAGTCTCAGGTCCAGCAGGAATTTATTAAGGACTGTGTGTGTGCACTTGGCCACACTTGACTTCACTACAGGGAGAGAAAGGTTGCTAGATAGCTATATTGTGCTTCATAAAATACCACTACTGATTAGATATGACTATTTTATATACACTCAGGATCCTGAGAAAGTAAGTTTTGAATTGATTTTCCTCCGTGAACTGATGTTTTCTAAAGCTTGCTCACATCTCTGCTAATCTCTTCTTATTAACAGACTGTTGTATGGCTGGCTGTTGACTGACAGCTCAAACACTTTATGTGCTGTAGGCCTCTGAAAGACTGAACGAACTCGTCCAGATTCAGTCAGTGGTGAGATATTCAGGAGTCCATCCAAATTCTACTAATTACCAGTTTTGCAGTTGATTGAATCATTTACGGGGCAGCATGATTGTTTCCCCTGTTCAACTCTTGTGTGTTTCTGGATGTTTTGGCAGCAAAGACAGAGAGCCGAATAATTCTGTTCTCTAAAGAGTCATTTGTTTTTTTTTTCTGATTATGGGGAATCATAATTGTTCGGTTTTGTTCATTACAACTGCGCTGCTAGTTCAGTCCCAGACAGAGTCATAATAAAGGGACACGTCTACAGGGACGAGAGGAGTGGGTGGAAGTCATAATTGCTGAAATCCATCACACACTTTCATCCCGTGCTATTTATTCTAGGTGTTTTTACTGGGGGTACAAAATTGAGCAACAATTTAATGTGATTTTTGTATAACTGAATATTATTGAACAAGTGAATCATTTCTGTCTGTATGATTGAATCGATTCAGAACAAATTGATTCAGTGATTAATTTGCGATATCACTCAAGTTGTTGTAAATGTTTCATAGTCCAATGGCAAAAGATGTGTGACCAGTCTTAAGTCGCTGGGTATATTTTTAGCAATAGCCAAAAAAAAACTGTATGGGTCAAAATTATCAATAAAAACTATCTTTTATGCCAAAAATCATTAGGATATTAAGTAAAATAATGTTCCATGAAGATATTTTGCAAATCTCCTACTGTAAATATAGTAAAACTTAATTTTTAAGTAATAATATGCATTGTTAAGATTCATTTGGACAACTTCTAAAGCTATTTTCTCAGTATTGAGTTTTTTTTGCTCCCTCGGATTCCAGATTTTCAATTAGTTGTATCTCGACCAAATATTGTCAGATCTTAAAAAAAAAGCGTATTTATTCAGCTTTCAGATAATGTATACATCTCAATAAAATAAAATAAAAAATGACACTTAAGACTGGGTTTTTGGTCCATGGTCACATATACACTTAATTATGTATATTAAAATTATATATTTCATTTTTAGCTATTTTGTCAGCCGTAATATGTTAATAGGCCATAAGAGCTCATAAGCTCACATGATCATACAAGCTTGCTGATTATATGCGTTACATTGTTTGTCTTGTAATGTACAGCTGTGTCGTACAGGTCTGACCTGAGCTACACTAATGTGAGTATTTCCAGTGTGTTCCGCTTTCCTCTGTGAGCACCTTGTGATGAGAATTGATCAGCTTCAAAGACCCCGGTGGAGAAAAGGAGGGTAAAGTTGTCTGAGAAGAATTTGATTATCGGCTGTAAAAATGTGTGTGCAATGACAGATTTTAATGGCGTGAGACTTGCATGTGGAGGCCAGATGGCCAGCACTGCGGGACAGATTAGATTGCGTGCACTGGTATGCTAAAATGAGTTCAAGTGAGCCACCATTTATGACTAATTCAGAAATATTATGTTTTGTAAACTTTAGTGAAGTGACATGTGGCCAAGTATGGTGACCCATACTCGGAATTTGTGCTCTTCATTTAACCCATTCAAAGTGCACACACACACACACAGTAGTCAACACACCCCTGGAGCAATGGGCAGATGTAGTAATGTGGTGCTCAGGAAGCAGTTGGGGGTTCGGTTCTTGCTCAATGGTTTCCAATGTACATATACAGGAATCTTGGTTGTTTGCTGTGTTTATGTATTCTGGGTGGCCGTCTGTGGTTGCGTTGTGGTTGATTGGGTATTCTGGGTGGTTGTAATGGGCTTCTGGGTGGTTTATTCTGTTTTATATTCCAGGTCGCTGGTTGCTGGGATGTTCTAGATGATTTCTGGGCATTTTGGGGTGGTTTCTACTGCTTCTACTGTTCTAGTTGGTTAATATGCTGTTGCTGATGTGTTCTGGGTGGTTTCTTGGGGAATTTGGGTGGTTTGTACTGTTCATATGGTATTCTGGCTGGCTGTAGGTATTTGCTATGCAGCTAATGGGGTGGTTGCAAGGGGATTCTGGTTGGTTTCTTCTGTGTTCATATGCTACTCTGAGTGACTGTAGGTGGTTGTTTTGCTGCTGATGGGGTGTTCTGGGTAGTTTCTTTGGTTTAGTATTCCGAGTGGCTATAGGTGGTTGCTGGGAAGTTCTGGGTGACTTTTTTTAGCATTTTTTGGGTAGTTTCTACAGTTTCTACAATGGCGGCTATAGTTGGTTACTATTCTGTTGTTTAGGTGTTCTGGATGGTTTATTGGGATTTTCTGGTGGTTTTGACTGTTTATAAGGACTCCTGGGTGGCTGTTAGGTGATTGGTATGTGGGTTGCTAAGCCGTTCTGGGTGGTTTGTTGCTAAGTGGACATTAGTAAACAAACTATGTCTATTTCGGGATGTAACCAAAGCAACAGATTTTAAATACAATTTTTACAATACAACTGTCTAATTCACACGGTCTATATCAGGGGTCTCCCAACTCAGTGCTGGAAGGGTCCTGAAGAGTTTAGCTCCAGCCCTAATTAAACACACCTGAACCAGCTAATCAAGGTTTTACTAAGCATGCTAGAAACTTCCATGCAGGTGTGTTGAGGCAAGTTGGAGCTAAACTCTACTGGACACCGGCCCTCCAGGACCAAGTTTGGAGACCCTTGTGCTATAGGGAGATTTCGTCGCAGTGTGTGTGAAACCAGAATGGGTTTCATTTACCACACAGATAAAATGCGCTCCGCATTCGGTCTGATGTCAGTAGGCGGAACACATTACCAAATGAGAGCAAATTAATTTGCTGCATGTGAATCGAGTCCCTTGGCCATTGTTCGCCGGGGTAAACCTAGCCGCTCTCGCTAATGTAGTTACCAGACTCTCACCTGAAACGCTTGTCATATTATGTGACAAGACAAATAGATTAGACTCCGACTGTCCCTGGAGCCGAGGGTTGACGGTCACAGAGGAGGCGGAGACAGCAGCAGAATACATAAACATCCAAACAGATGCAGCGTGTCCTGTACGGTCACGAAACACACAAAAGTTTTGGGTATGATTATTTTGGTCTGATCTAGGTGTCCCCGGACCGCAATTTCTACTGATATTGTTTATGCAATATGTGATATATATTTTTATTTTCTTTCAAAGCTTTTTCCTCGTAATATTATCATCCTATCATTGTAGCATTCATCTCTTTTTAAGTGCCATCTTATAGCTATCAGTCAACATTCAGCGCTTCCATGTGCTCCCTCGACTTCCCATGGAGCTGCAGACATTAGCGGCGCAGCTGAACGCTAGCAAACGACTTTGACAAACAGCCTTTCTGAAGCATGTGGCGCTGAGCAAATCTCCCAGAGAGATCCTCTCGCGCAGTCTCTTCCCTGAGCAGACATTTGCTTGTGGGGGAAATTCTCGTAGGCAAACACACCTCTGTCAGTGGGTATCTCACATGACAACAGGACATAATGGAGTCACACAGGACATAATCATAGTTTTGGCAGCCCCGTTGCTGAGTCGATGCGAAGGGGAAGAGGTGTAGCATTAACAACAGGTGCGGCAGCCTTCATTTAAAACTCTTGTGTCTGTGTGAATGTTGAGCTTCTGTTTTTGTTGGAATGGCTCTAGGTTTTTGTTTTGTCCATACAATGAAAGTCAATGGGGTCCAATCAATGTTATTTTGGACCCCATTGACTTTTATTGTGTGGACAAAAGCAGCAGTAGTTCTTTAAAAAAATCCTTTGTGTTTTGGAGAAGAAAAAGTAGGTCATACAGGTTTGGAATTACATGGGGATGAGTAAATGATGATAAACTTTTCTTTTTGGGATAATTATCCCTTTGAGTAAGTTTCAAATTATTAACGTCTACTCCTGATTGGCAAACTCATTATTGCATTTTGGATCTCCAATTTCTCCCAGGTGTCTGCTGTATTGTCATGTTAAAGCATCCAAAATGGCAGTAACATTGGTGTAAAGATGTGGTTTTCTGTGACTATTTTGATTGCAAAAAAAAAGATTTGTGTTCATTAAAAGACTTGAGGGACTGTTTAAGGGTGAACATTGCCATTTAAAATTAAATTATGACTGTTTTGGAGCAAGAAATGTTAAGTGGACTTCAAGGGAAAGATAAAATGCTACGAAAGTGTCAAATGTGTCCCCCTCAGCATGGATTTTAAAAAGTTGATTGGAATGAGACCATTCTGCTGATAAGAGTAAAATGAGGATAAACGCGAGAGCAAGACATTCAGGTGCAGCTTGGTTATCGTCTCTAGCGGATGAGATAACGGCCTTTTGAAAGCGTCCAGACTTTGGCATAATAACCATCTCCATCATTCTACCGTGTTAAATAGGCTTCATCCTCGTCCACACAGCCGAAGGCCAGCAGAAAGAAACTTTAAGCTGTGCTTAGCGAGGCTAATCGAACTAGCTCCTCTACAGCTCTGGCTGCCCTTCACAGAGTGCTTTGTGTCTAGTCCTTCTTGTATTTTCTCCTCAAGTCGCTACATGGGAACTTGCCCTTTTCTGATGCCCTATTGGAAATCATTGAGCATTATTTTAAGTTCATGACCTACTGTCTGTGTGGATCTGTGTACGTGTGTGCGTGCGCAAACAGTCGATAGCCGTGAGCTACTTTACGTTTGCGCTAGCATGAAGCCTTTGTGAACATGTTCTCTCACTATTTGTAGAAATGAACGCCACACAAAAGAGCAGAACCCTCTTGTGCTTCAAAAACACTTGGCCATCAAACACTACATGTTGCAAACACTAGTTGGCTGCCTCGCTGTCTGCTGTCCACACATGAAGCGCTAGTTAGCTGATTACCTAAAGCTAATTCGTTTGAAAAGCTAATGGCTCGTTTGCAGAGATCAATGTGTGAAATGCCTCTAGGAAAACTGGGATTCCCCTCTCTGGTCATTCTTGTTCCTGCTTTCATGTTTTTGTTCTCATGTTATTCCCAATAGTGTCTAATTAGCTACATGATATTTGAATTAGCCTTGTTTCTCGTTCACTGATACTGTATGTTGATTGTTATTTGAGTACAAAGACTCAAGTTATTTGAACTTCAAATTTTGGCAGAAGGTGAAATGAAGACAAAATGAATCATTAGCATAAAGACACAGTGTAAACACTGATATCTTGTCATATTGGGTGAAATAGATTGCATTTAAAAAAAAGTATTTTATTGAAATAAAAAGTGACTGGTATTACTCTCATTTTGTCCACTATTTTCTCAGCTCTTTGTTTTAATACATATTTTTATTTATTGCTTTTATGTTATTTATATTCCAATCAGATCAATGAAGTCAGTTTAGGGTTTAAGAAAAAAGTTCATCTGAACTTTTAGCTTTTAGCGCTAACAAAAAACGTTGGCAAACCAAATTTCCATCCATCAGTCTTGAGGTTTTAGCTTCTCTCATGAAACTCAACTCGAGCTAAAATCTGGATGTCTTGTACATTTGTACATTATCATGGAACACTTTAATGAAACCCTCATTTACTTTAAATCAAACAAAACCTCTGAGCAAGACGCCAACCCATCATCAGCTTTATTACCTCCAGCGTCACTGCATCTCTGCTCCAAACATTAGCGCTTGCTCGCCTGATAAGAAAGAGTCTTAATGGGGCTCCTCACATCAGGCCATTTATCTTGTCACTGAGTCTGTCATTACACACCATAAAAATTGTAAGTTCTCCATATTAGACAATCGGAAAGCTTTTAACAAATCCATTCTGTGCTTATATCTATTTGCTAAGTGAAATGCTGATTGAAAATTGTCATTATATCTAAATACAAGAAAGTATGTAATTGGGAATTTGTAAAAAGGATCTAATCTCAGGCCCCGTCCACACGGAGACGGAGCCTACCCCAATCCGATCTTTTTTTTCCTCGTCTCAAGAAATATCCGCGTCCACACAAAACCCCAAAATGATGTAGTATACATGCCAGACCAGTATGTGGCGCTGTAATTCTGCCACAGAGATACACTAAAAACAGAGAAGAAGACTTGGACTATGCTCGTAAACCTTGCGCGTGGTACACAAACGAACATGGAACAATACATTTATTAATCCGTGTTAATGTTAGTTAATAAAAAGACAATCGTTCAGTGTTTGTTCATGTATTTGTTGCTGTTACGTGACGTAGAAGTGTCTGACTAGGGGGGAGACGTGGGCTGATGACGTCATCGTTTCAGAAAATATACGGATTAGCCGTCCAGACGAAAACGCAAAGACGGCGTTTTCAAATTTATCCACTCTGGGACCCGGTTTCAAAAAATAGAGGTTTCACCTTGCGAAAACGCCTGATCCGTGTAGACGAAACGCCTATCCAATAAAAAAATTGTGCGTATTCACAGAAACGCGTCTCCGTGTGGACGGGGCCTCAAGCTGATTGTAATTATTGGTGTTTGCTAAATCAGATTTACACTTGGTGGACAATACAACAGGCTGAAAAATCCAACGACTTCCATTGAATGAGGAACCAGAGCCATAGTCTTTTCACACAAGACCACCTAAAAAAAAACACTTAGAACAACACAAGTGCAACTACAAAGCAACCCCTTAGCAATGGCTTAAAACACCAGCGCAATTGGCTTGCAACCTCCCAGAACACTTTGTAACACTCACATCACAATAGCAATGGCTGGGCAACAACCTAGAACTGAATGGCAATGCTAAAATCCACTCAAAACTCTTCAGTGAATGCATAGCATCAATCTGCTAACAACCCAATTACAACAGTAACCACTTAGACATATGGGGCAAATCTCTCTGGATACCTGGATACCAGCTGGATTCTGGGTAGTGGAATGGTATTTCTGGTAATCCATCATGATTCTGTCGTATTTGTCAGCTGAAAATGTGCTCTTCAAAGACAGTGCTCACAAACACAGGCATTATTGATCTAGACGAGCGCACTGTTTATTCCAAATGTTTGTGAGCTCTTCAACAGCCGCTTGAGTTTGACAAATAGATCTTTAAACGCAGGCTATAATTTAACTGTTGAAAATGGCATCAGCGCTGTGGATCCTCCGGATCTCTGCCTTTAGAAATACGAGGAAGAAGATTCAAATGAATTTTTAAATTCCTAATTTGAATTTTAGCATTCGTAGACAAACAACAAATAAATTATACATGTTAGCAATATACCACATCAACTGTGTAGTGCGTGCAAGAAAATATAACAAATTAATGTTCTGATTCCAATAATCTTGCATCTGTCATAATCAAAACAGCATAATGTTATGAAGGTGAACCATTGATGAATGAGTCATGCTGTTTATTATTTCTATTTCAGTGTTTTCCAGCTCAGTAGAGTCATGCTTTGAGGCAGTTGAGCATTCAATCTTAGTGCATGGGTTCATATGAAGAACGTGCCGTGTGACTAAAACAACTCATTTAATGCAGTGCGGGACCCCCAAGACCCCACGGCAGCTGATTTAGTAATCATATCGTTTCTCTCGTCCCTTGTCTTCACTTGTTTGTGTTGGTGTTGTTTTTGCGGCGTGTAATAATGCCTCTTATGTCCTGTGGTGTTTCTGTAAATGCAGCGGACTGAGATCATATTTATTTATAAATGCGTTTTGTTTACAGTGATTATTCAGAGTGCTTTAGAGGAGCAATATGAAAAAAATAGAGAAGAAAAAATGTAAATAATAAATAAGAGATTATATAAAAAAAGGATTTAATGTAAAGATGAAAATATTAAGATATTATTGAAATATTTACTTTAAGAAACCATGACATCAAGTTAAAAACTATCCATTATCCAGTATCCATTATTTTAATATTTTAATATCTTTATACTTATGTATTCTTCATTCAGTTTTAAATTAGACTTTTGTTTTAGTTTATATGATTATAAAATATAGATTTTTTGCTTTAATATTTTAATCCATCTTTATAGAACATATTATTTATAAGAAATGTATTGTAATTTACTTAATATATAAATGTAATTAATATATATTTACATTTTATATATATACATATGTGAAATATTTAAGTACATTTTTACATTTTCATCCATCCATCCAATCCACCTTTATTAAATGTAAAAACACATTCTAATTTTATTTAATGTTCATTTTAAATCAATGAATTAATTGCACTTTCATTTACAATTTTAAATGTCACTTGTTTTAATAAATATTTAAATTCTACAATTATAAAATATATATATTTTCACAATTTCCTTATATTTATTTTACTAATATTTTCCAATATTTCTTATTAGCATTTTATATATTATATCAATGGTATATGAAATAAAATCTATAACATATTTTGTAGTCATAATTAAATTATTTAATTTTCCATTTTAATTTAATATTGAAATCCATCTTTATAATATACTTTTAAAATATATATATTTGTATCTATTTTATTAATTTGTCCTTTCACAATGTTTTAGACATTTGACTTAATATATAAGTAAGTTCTTGTAATTAACATCATTAAAATGTAAATTACATAATAATATTTATCAATATGCTACAATTTCTCAAGGATAAGTCTGCAACATCCAACAGGTTCATCTTTCTCTTTGCGGTTCTTGTAATTCAGTGCTTGTTAATTCCTGCACTTGTGGTTGTGCCGGCTGGTTTCATGTTTTTTTTTTTTTTTTTTTTTTTCTGGATCTGTGCCACTTGAGACCAGCCGATCTCATTAATTCAGTTTCCGTAAAGATTTGCAGGTTTCCTGGTGTTAAATAATGTGATTAGTGCCCAGTAGGCCAATTCAGATGTTAGCCACATAGTGGACGTCATTTTCTCACAGCAGTCATTGAATCATATTACATGTGTTTGTGTGTGTGTGTGTGTGTGTGTGTGTGTGTGTGTGTGGTGATGGGTCTTCATGTGTTTTCCCTCGCTGCCAGTATCCATGGTAACGACAGGTCTATCATCGCTGTCGGATGAGAGGGTCATTGAGTGGAAATGATGGACCATCTCCATGTGCTTCAAATGACATACCCACCCTGAAGGCACAGAGTCGCCACACGGCAGAATATCTACTGCCCCCTAGAGTCTGAAGACGACGTTACTTGCATTTGTACTAGGCGGAAATGTGTGGATGACCACAAGAATGATAAACATAACAATAGGGATGCTTGACCTAGCAAATACAACTTGGCAAATAGCAAGAAAGTACCTGGAGAGAAATCATAAATGACTCACTTTTTTTTTTCTTTTTTCAGTGTACTGTTTCTTTAAGTCACTCTTTGATTCCATACTTTCCCTCAAGAACCAAGAGAGATTGAATGGAGCGTAGAGAAACCAAACCGTGTTGAGAATTCATCTTCACTGGCAACTTCAGGCAATCAGGCCGATTGCATTTTCAAGAGATGTGGGTCGACACGGGAAAAGTGTTTGGCAGGAGCTTGGGATACTTCACACGCTGAGCTCTGCTGCCATCTGTCGGATGCTGTTTGCATTTGGCAGCTTTTGTAAGGTGACTGTGTGGCTTTTGGCTTTTATTGGAGATCGGTCTAAAACAATGTCCAGTTCTGCAACGGTCACTTTACAAGTGCATTTAAATGGATTAATGACTATCCAATGTTGAAGCTTTGATCATTGGGTTTCTCATGTTAGATGCTGTTCATAATTTAAAGTATTTAAGCAAAGCTTTCATCTGCAGTTAGATATTTGCGTCTGTGTGCTTTAAGTCTGGAATCGCTTCACTTCTGAGCCACAGTCACACACATGCTCGCATGTTGATATCTTGGCTTTGCTTGAAACTCTGGAGTGTTTATTCATTATGCATTCAGCATGTCCTGTTTATCAAGGCATAATGGCTGCTGTGCCTTTTATCATCTAGTTAAACATCCAAAGCATTTGGATTCGTGAAGTAGATATTGTGTAATAGAAATGAGCCGGATTATTATCCTAAGTGCTTAAATGCGCAGTGAAAGGTGATCTGGTGCTGACATCAGATGCAGGTTGCACTGGGACTATTCCTTTTCAGAGGGAGGGAGTTTGGGGCCAGGAAGTGCATAACATCCCAACTGCGCCATTCCTCTTTAGATGTCCCGTTGTGAAGGGAGAGACGGGTTCCTGGCGATGTCAAAGCGCTGGACATAATTTCTGAAGAGATCATTGTCGGTTTTCCATCTCTAGTGACCGGAAGATCAAGTCTGGATTGGCTTATCCAGGGTCAAAGAATCTCTCCTGGGTTTTTTGGACGTAGGACATCCAGAATATTTCAAATATTGAGGCGTAATCCAGTCGGTGTTCTTTTTTTCACTATTGACTGGTTTTTGATTTAACATCATGGTACGAATCACATGCACCCTGTCCTTCAGCACCGATGATGAGCCAGTTGGCCGCTCGCGCCAAGGAAGCTTCGATGACCAATACAAGCGCGTGGTGTGGTCAAGAGATGGCGAACACGGCAAGTACCAGGAAGAGGGCGACGATCCGGACACATGTGATGGGACGGAAGATGAAGAAGTGCCCGACATCAGCCTCGCCACGTTTTTTGACGGCTGCTCCCTCCACGGTGCCAACCACGTCTTTGTGGACAAGAAGTTCAGTGTCCGCCGGGGCTTGTGGACGGTGGTCTTTCTACTGGCGATCTCTATGTTCCTCATGCAGGTGGTGGACCGTGTCATCTACTACCTGCAGTATGACTACATCACCTTGCTGGACGAGCGCAATGCCAAGAACATGACGTTCCCCGCCATCACCTTCTGCAACTACAACTCGTTCCGACGCTCGCAGCTGAGCTACAGCGACCTGCTCTTCATGGGGCCAATGTTGGGATACGAGGACAACATGGCTCCGGGAATCCCGTTGGCGCCGGAGCCCGACAGGCAAGGCTCTCGCTTCAGACTCGACGAGTTCTTCAATCGCACCCGTCACCGCATGGACGATATGCTGCTGGAGTGCAAGTTCTCTGGGAATGAGTGCGGGCCTGAACACTGGAGAGAGGTAGGACTCGGGAGCAAGCAGGAGTCGAGTTTTAGCCCTGTGGCGCTCAATCCATTCTCAGCGTGTTATTGTGAGGGCGGCTGACTTTATTTGCAAGAAGATAAATGGACTCGGCGCACTTGAGGCGTCAGAGAAGATGAATAGGTGTTCTCACTGTATCTAACAGGAATCAGAAGCCATTTATTCTTTGTGTTCAGTGTTGCAAATGAAAACAGCGTTTCAGACCCCCATTATTACCCTTTGACTACTTGTGATTGATAATTATACGGTGTTGCTTGCTTTAGTGTTTCATGCATTGGCCTGCTTCGAGGCCACTTGAGGGATCGTATCTCTCTAGACTTGCGGCTGAAGTTTTGACTTTGTCGAAATTGGTCTCCGGCAAGTGTTTGCATAGATTGGTTTTAATGCAATGGCTGCATTATATATTTTACCAACGTGATCTCATGAGAATACGTGTGTATTTTTACGTTAAATGTGGTTCTACCACACGTACATTTACTTACGTTTTCATGCACATAGAAACGTACAATTTAGACGTATTTATAGCTGTAAAACGTACAAATACTTACATGTTAGCAGCTAAAAAAACGTAAATATTCTAACGTAAAGTCTGAATGTATATGAATTCCCATGTATTAATATTAAAATAGTGGCTTTAATGATTTAAATCTGTTGTATTTAATTGTCATATCAATACATGTTTTTATTCAAATTAATGAAAGCAGTGTACTCGTCTACTTAATAAGAAATAACATTTCTGTGCATGCTGCAAACCATAGATACACAAAAGCACAGCATACAATTACAAATCACATCCATTTTATTTGTTTGCTGTACTCCATATCTTTAGAATGCAGATGTTTGCAAGGAACATATATCCAAATTCAGCCCTTTATCAATCGATCTTCATCTTCATTCTCAGCAACAGCGTCCGTCACAGTCAAAGCTCGCGCTCGTTATTATGATTCGAATTTGAAAATAGCGCCAGTGCGCCACGTTACGACATGGTTTACGGCACTGACATCGAATGCTCATTGGTCCTCATCCAATTCGTCACACATTGCGACATGTCGTGTTTCAGTTTATGACATTTGAGTACTGCGCCAGTGCGCCTTCAGGGAGAGAAGACAGATACATAATTTCATGGATTAATAAATTAAATTCTGCTCTGTACCCTATAAAAACTATTACCTCCATATAGAGGACTGCGACTGGAACTCATTATCATTTGAACTACTTTTGGTACCACTTTTGATATTTTCGCAAAAAATAAATGATTAACGTTATGTTTGTTTGTTTGTTATTTGTTTATTTATAACAGTAACGTTATGTAGTTTTAAGAAATGGTTATGGGTAGGTTTAGGGGTAGGTGTAGGATTAACGTTAGTGGCTCAAAATATCGTTTTAATGTTATATTTTTTACAAAAATTGTGTTTTATTACGTTTTATTCTTTTAACATTCTGTATAAAATGGGTAGGTTTAGGTTCGGGTGGGGTATAGGGATCTTACATTTATCAAAAAAAATATATAAAAAGGGAAAATATACATAAATATTAAACAAATTAATCAGATACGCATTGAAAAGCAGCTTCATGAGCAAATTTTTATGGATAACTGACTGTTCAGAGAATATGTTCTATCTGTACATATTTTAGGTTGTTTTTACGTATATTTCGATACGTATCGAACCTGTAATTACGTCCAGATAATACGTAAATGACACTTTAAATACGTAAAGGCACATACGTATTGGACAGTTTTAATTTACATCTAAATATGTACGTTTTGATTGTGAGATCAGGCTGATTTTACTGTAGGGAGGTCCATTGCAGTTGGATCACAATATTTGTGGATGCTTGTCAACAAAGCTTTTGCAAACCGCTGATATAAGACGCTAGTTTTCTGTGCAGAGTATCACTCCAGTGTTCTTCCCCCAAGAGCAGGTCTGAGTTTGCAGCGAATCCCTTTACGCTGATGAAAAGATACACGTCTGTCTGTGAAACAGGCATTTTGTTTGTCATTGTTGCTGATCTCAAGGTTTCAGGCCCGCGAGTCTCCTGTGAGTCGAGCTCTTATTGAGCTGAGTGAATTATGTGGTGTTTCGCTGTAAAGGCCAAGGATATATCTGGTAACTGAAGAATCAGTTTAGAGCACTTAAGTATATTTAGCCTCCTGCCTGGTAAGTGCATATGGGGTTTTAAACACCCCTGGCTGTGCTCTTGATAATGGATGTTTATTATCTGATGCCTCCGATGGGATGTATTATCAGTTTATAATCTGCCGTATGCACACAAACAAAGCATCCGATGACCATAAATGCCGCATTATTCAATCCACACTTAGTGGTTTAACCATCAGTTGATATCAGCTAGCAGAGTCAGTCAATGCTAATCTCCACCTGGCCATAAGTGCTCATCTGCTAATCATTCTTGCGACGCTAAGATTGTGAGTTCACTTTGTGTGAGTCTCCATCGATTGACAGATATTTGGAGGAGTGCTGGAGCGGGTCGATAGGAGGCGGGCCTGTGTCAGGCAGACGGGCAGCTCATCTTTCCGTCCCGGGGCAGAATTCGAGTCCAACTTCCTCCAGCTCCATCAGACAGGGATCTTTTTTCACTAGCTCGCGTTTCGCTCTTCTGCACGCCCAGCCATGCGGTCAGCTAACTATTGTAAGATCAGAGAGTCCGTTATGAGTAAATATTTCAATATTTCTGCATTATTGCTCATACTTACCCTGAATCATTTGTGTTCAAGACATGAATGATACCTAGATTGCCTAATAATCAAATCATTTTTGCCAAAGAATCAGTGTTATCTATATATTTTTGCCAAAGAATCATTGTTATCTAAACGATTGAGTTCAGTGCAGTTAATTATAGATGTAGAATCAATAATTGGCTTGCCATTTAAAACTAAAGACAAGGGTGTGCAGAATACTATACTTTTAATCTATATCTGATGCTGTATTTGGTATCTTAGAAGTGCGTGCTAGTGTTTAATTTGACCTTGACTGTATAATCTCAACGTGATCTTCATGGTTTATTGGAGGATCGGCGCTGATGACAGCAGCTCATCTAATATTAACAAGGCCAGAAAACACATTTCTTACCAGTTTCTCTCCGGCCCTGGCTCATTACCTTCAGAAATGCTGACGCAGCGCTCTGCGAAACGCTAATTCATTCGCAAGAACATTTAACATTTAACGATGATGACCGCGAACACACTGAAAGGTTCCTCGGTTTGGTGTGTATGTGTAGACTATTGATCGATTTAAAAAAATGTATATAATCAAATGAACTGTGATTTCCAGATTGACTAATTGAATTTCATTGGCTGCTATACATTAATATTTCATTTTAAGTAATAACAAGCCTTCAAATGAAGAAAATAAACACCCAGTTGAAAAATATTGAATGCATGTATGTTCTTGAATGTCCCCATGTGTTGTGTCGATGTGGTGTTTAGGGTGGTTTCCAGGGTGCTGTTCTGATGTTCGGGTGTTATTGGTGCTTGCCAGGTGTGGGAGAAGTGACCTACCAAAGTTTTATGTTTAGGATTACTGTGTGCTCAAATCCACTTATGTGAGCAACAGTGATAGCGATGCTTTGGTAAACAGCACTAATGACGGAGAGAGCCGGAAATGGCTTTTGTCTGTAATTGTACAGTTTAATGATCACGAGTCTCATTTGATGTGTATTAGTTTTCACTAGAGGGCATCAGAACACTGAGAATAACACTTAGCCGACTCACAGTCCGTTGAGTGCTGAACTTCATCACAACGAAGCATGCAGAAGCACAAAAGGAAGAATCCAGTGAATTTGTTTTATGAATATAAGCCCAATAAAACGGATTGAAAGCAGCACATTGGCTCAAGGCCGCCACAGAAAAACCACTTTGTTATTGGATGGAGATTGAGTCAACATGAAATGACTCTATTTACTTTTTAATATTGTTTCTGCCCTGGTCTATGTTTTTATTTAAATGAAAAACATGTTTGTTATAAAAACATGCTGTAATTTGTAATATTATAACTCTATGAAACAACATTTTCAACTTTATTTTAACTTTATATATATGTTTAGCTCATGTCTAGTGCATCATGTAAGTTTAATATAAATATTTATATTTTTATATCAAATATGTCACACCCACATTCTAGTGACACCCACATTTTCTTTTTTACTAAATATCCTGATACGTCCGAAAATACGTTTCCCAACGCCATTTCTTGTTGTCTTTATTGAGACAAACAGACAATGAAGACTTTCTCTGTACCGCTCAGTGGTTTATAGATGATTTCGCTCCTTTCAGGTGGTATTGTCACAAGATTTTTGAAAGTTCACGAGCAACCGAATGTGGTTGAGATGAGCCGAGCTGGCATACAGTCAGTCTGCATGAAGTATCTTTCTGTAAGTTTCCTGCCCACGCTTTTCTTGTTCAGAATAGTGCTGTGATGAATGCACCTCGGCTCTGTTTACCGCGGTAAAACCGGAGGTGTGCGGATGAACTCCATCGCCAGTGGCAACGCATTGAGAGCGCATCATTGTATTCTCAGGGTCTTCGATCAGATCTTAGAAAAACTAGTAAGTATTCATCTCTCAGTGATGGCCCTCCCACGCCACGGAGAGCTTTGATTTACTGCATGTTTTCATACCTGTCTGAGGAGAGCAGGGATGCCGGATGACTTACTTCAGTGATGGATGTGCCGTATTATCTCCAAGACAGTCGCCAATTAACCTACACACAGCCTGCTATGACGTCCTTCGTGGGTTTGTAAGTGCGTGAGAGATAATATAATATATCAGAGGATTCCAGCTGTTTGTTAGAGATCTAATTCATATCCATATCTCAATTAAATGTTCATAAGTGATTATTAGTCATTTAAGGCAAGACAACAAAAGAGGTGAAAAGGGAGACAAATTGTACATTATATATATATATATATATATATAATATATATATATATATATATATATATATATTTTTTTTTTTTTTTTTTTTTTTTTCAGTCGATTAATCACAGTTTATCGCAACTGTTTTAATATTATAATTAGCACTGTCAAATGATTAATCACGATTAATCGCATCCAGAATATGTTTCTGTGTACTTTATAAACATACACGTTATACATACATATTTTATAAATATATATAAAAACACACATATTCAGTATATATTTAAAAAATATTTACATGTATATATTTATATACATATAATATATATTATATATTGAATATAAACAACACATTTTTCTTAAATATAAACATGTATGTGTGTGTTTATAGATGCATAATAAACATACACAGTACATGAATATATTTTTGAATATTTGAAAGGTCATAGAAAATATAGCCGGAAAAGAATGGCCTTGTTTTAGGAAAATATATCAGGAATAATACAACCCTATAACAACCCTACCATAAAAAAAACAAACAAATACAGATGGGAATAAAACTGTAAAGGTCAGTGTATGAAAGTGCTACAAACAAAAAAATACACCTTTAAAGATATGTATTATAATTTAAATAAACACGTAAATTATTATTTGGATAGTTTCCTTCCACTAGAGTGAAAGACGAAAAGTTAGGGGAGCAAAATAGCCCAAAATCTTCAAATTGTCTGTAGTGTCTTGCTTTAATGGAATTCGAGTGCTGTCTGAGGTGTTAAAAATATGGGCCAAAATATTGAAAAGCAAAAAATGAAAAGAGAAATTTGGTAAAGAGTGTGTTTATTGTATATGAAATCCACAAATGCAAACGGAAACAATCTAATAAAATAAATAATCTCAAGTGACTATTTTGGCTGTTTTTTCTTTAGCCTGACAGACGACATGTTGTGGGAGCAAAATAGGCAAAAATCTCAAAATGGACCAGAACAACACTGGCTTTATCTTTAGTGTATAGCTTTGCAATCTGAGTGCTATCTGTGATGTTAAAGTATGGGCCAAAATATTGAAAAGTAAAAACTGGGCTCTAAAAATGAAAAGAAAAAATGGGGTAAAGAGGGTGAAAAATAAATGGATAATGGCTCTAAATAGGAGGAACGTGATGCAATGGCCCGACCGGACATTGAAATGTGCCAATAAGCACTAATCACAGCTAATTGGCTCTTAATGTTTTCATCTATCATATTGAGTAAAGAATATCCAGCAGCTGTCTGTAAAGGTTGCAGATATGAAAGATTTCATGTTTTCTAAACTCACCTTTAAAGCGATTCACACTTGGCCGAGTTCAGCTGCTCCCAACTGAGATCGATAAACTCAGATCTGCAACTCAGATCACTCGTGGAGAGCCAGAGAGGCTTGAATTGTAGTGATTTTAGGTGTCTGATTGTATGTTTATGCTCAGAGAAGCATGTCTTCGGTATTGTGTTTTTTCTAGCTTGTTTATATTCATATACTTGCTTGAGGGGTGTGATGAAGTTGTTTTCTTATATTTTTTGTGCATAGAAATGGGAAGCAGTGGTAAAAATTGCACGATTGCTTTTTTTTCTGAGATCACAGTGCTTAAGCTTATATGAATCGACCAGGATGATGTAATGCACTCCAACAAAAGAGAACATTATCATTTTTACTCCACTGTTTGAAATATCCTCCTGTTGTAATTTATGAAAATACTCCAGATGGCTTGAAGGACCATAAATTGTCAGTTGAGTGTTTATTGTCTTAATGTTTCATCATTTAAAATGTTTCTATATTCTGTTTATTCAGCCGTAGCGAAAGCTTTCTTGTTGCTTCATGAGTTTTATTGCTTCTGTGATGCATATGTTGAGTTTCTGTGCAATGGCGCCCTCCAGCTTCCTGTATGAATTAAACAGACATTACACAGTGCTTAATAATACCCACTCCATCCTATTTTATTTTATATTTTTCTTGCTTTTCTCTTTTGATGTGAGGTGAAATATGAGCCAGACATGTTCTTGACCGAATTCATGGGATTCATCCATCAACACAAACCATCTGAACTGATTTAGGTAGTTATTCAATTTAAATACACTTTCTAAAAACAATGCATTTCTTTCCTACCCCTTTCATTTTGAATAGTAGTTTATCAAGCTTTTCACCAAAATATGAGTAATGATGCATGTAGTGATAATATAGTGATATTGTGAAATATTATTGCAATTTAAAAGAACAGTTTTCTATTTTAAGATATTTTTTAAATGAAATTTATTCCAATTTAAGATGTGATGAGAATCTGGAAATTTGCTTAAATGCCATTCAAAAAATTGCATTCTTGGTGCAAACTATCTTAGTATTTTTTATTTTGGTTGTGAAATAGGACCTTGAAACATGAATTAATTCAACATTAAATGTTAAATATGTGTCTGCTGATCAGTGTCCTTGTCAGAAACAACAGTAAACAATCCTCTTTTAATATGATCTTTCATGTTGAATTGAATGAGTTTGATACTTTATTTGACATAACAGTGTCCATATTCATCTATTGTGAATCCTACAAAGCGACGTTTTGATGAAACATGTTTTTTGTTTTAACTTCAGAGTCTGACTTGAGCTTCATTTCTATTCGTGTTCGCCTCGCTGTTACAGAGGTTTAACCTGAACAACCTTCAGCGTGACTTTGGAAATGAATCTGGCGCCATTATATAGTCTTCATTCAAATACAGCTCTGAGATCGAACAAACTTCGAGATTGCTGAGCAAACTGCAGAGACGGCTGATGTCCACACGGTCACCTGAGGTGAAAAGCTCTAAAAACAATCAAATAAAATTGAGTTCAAATGTAAGCGTGGCACCGACAGAGATGATTGCATCTGGGGGCAAGACTTTGACGTCCCTCCGCTCTGAAAAACAGACAACACAGGCTTCTGGGAATTCGGACCTGTAGCCAGCTTGACGGAGATGTGTTTTAGAAGCAGCTGTTTATCTTTAAGAGGCTCTCAGGGAATTCTGAGAGAATGACAGTGTTATTTATTGCGGCGATGGTTTCTGGAGATATTTCCATACTCATACGTGAGCGTTTGACTCGTTTGTTTAAGGTTGGTCATGTGTAACCGTGAGTCGGAGCGGCTGACCCCTGTGGATTGGTTCAGTTCAACCCGTCTGGGAGTCATTCATCAGAAGCTCACTTACACACAGACTTGGCCAGTGATGATTTTCCATGTTTCTCTCTCTCTCGCTCTGGCTGTTTCAGTACTCTTCAATTTGGGGTGCATCCCTAATGTTTGGTTCCTTTTAGAATGTTAGATTGCTTCAAAAGACATATTAGTTTTTTTATATTTCAATCACCATAATTGTCCTAACCTAGTTAGGCACCATTGTGCAGTTTTTATTCTCTATTATGTTTCTCGTTTTGAATGGTTTGAGCCATTTCTGTCTTTGTTTCTCTGTGAATCAGACGTTTTAAATGTCCTTTCAGTTCTAGAATACGAACATTCTGTCCTTCGATTCAAACCGTTTGAACATTCTTTTCATTCAGATAATGTTTTCTAATGATTTAAGACTTTCAATCTATTTTTCTCTGAATTTGAGTCATATCCTCTTTTTGCCTTAATTAGAACATCATCAGTGTCTCCTGTTTTCTGTTGATTAGCAATGTTTCAACCTCTTTTCAATGTGAACATTAACTGAAAATGTATCTCAATTTAAGTGTTTCAACATAATTCTCTTGAATCTGTTCATTTGAATTTCTATCTCCTGATTCAAACGTCTTGAACCTTGTTTTTTCTTCAGTTGTTCTTATTGTTTTTTTTTTTTAGAATAATTTTTTCAACGTTCTTCTAAAATGTAGAACGTTCACTCTCCTGATTCAAACGTTTTGATCTCCGATTTCTGATTTCATTTGGTTGATGCATTTATACACAGTTGAATTTATTTTCTATTTCAGGCCAAAAGGAGACGTTTCACTCACTCTTTCCTACAAAATATTAGTTCATGTCCATTTAAGAGGCTGCAACAGCAAACCATGTAGATTTATTTGACGTCTACTGGTTGAATTCATCTGGGTTTGTAATAAAGTGGTCTTTGGCGGCGGGCCACAGACCAGGTTTTGCCGAATACTAATTTGCGTCTTGATTTGGCTGTTGCTGTAGCTCAGCGTGTGATTGTAGCCACAGCGGAGCCGCATCCTCTTTGATGAAGATGCTTGTAAAAAGCGTCTGTGACTGTTGAACATGTGGGTGTGCAGTGACGAACAGCCACTAAGGTCCCAAGCCAACTTCACACGCCTCCGAAATATGAAAAGATTGAAAAATCATTGCTATTCCCTTCTGCCTGCAGGAGCACTGAAAGCAGCAAAAATATTTTTTGTTCATCACAATTTTCCCACTGCATTTTTAAAAACATAACATCGCATGCAATTAAAAAAAAAACACAAATACCTATTTTTAGCTAGATCTTTAATTAATGCTTGCTATATGTGTCAGATCAAATCTTCTGCTCCTTCCCAAGAAATGTAATTTTTGCACCACTATGTTTAAAATAGCTTTCGAAGAACTTATAGCTATACATTATGATCCATTCCATCCTGAAAATAACTTTTTCTAACATCTCTTTAAAAATTAAACATGGCATGTGTTTGATGTGACTTTGATATTAAATGTCAAATGTGATTGGTAACACCTCCGCTGTGTTTTATTTGTGACAATCATAGCTCCTCGCATTTGTTTTTCTCTGAAAAACAAATGAAAGGACAATGACGAGGACACACAATGCTTGAATGTCCGCATCCACCCACAGGCATTAGCCTCAGATAAGACCGAACACATCCGGGTTTATTTTGGCACAGCATTCTGGTCAATACTGTCCTCTGTTATGTACACATTTGGAATAGAGCCTTTGTGAGGCATCTTTGAGCCTGCCTGTGAAAAAAGGGCTTATTGACTTTGAACACATCGTTAAAAGAAGTGGGCCATGACCTGCGGGCACCATGCCCACTTTCCCTGCCCGAGCTTAAAAACAGGCCAACTAAGAGTCTAACAAGGATGGAGGGTGTAATTATTTGTCTGAATGATACATCGTACAACCGGCAATTAAAAACTGAAGCTTATTTTGATGTAAAATAGCCCCATAGTAGTCTGAATGTGCTGACGTCAACACAAGTGTTCTTGAGATAGATGCTATTTTTGATGATTGGCTGCTGCTGGCATAAAAAAACAGACTCGCTGTATTCACACCGAACTCATTTAGAGAGAAAAAAAAAAAAAAAAAAACAGCCTGCTGGCTTCTTTGGTAATTGAATGCATGTTTGTTTTCAGAATGACCTAGTGCAAAATTCGAAATCTTAATACATAGTTATATTTAACATATTTATAAAAACATTTATTAACAGTATAATGCATAAGCTAAATTTAGATATGAATAAATATAAATATGATATCATAAGTTATTGCACCTAAAATAAATCACTCGAATAGTGTATTTATTACAGCAAGATGTCAAATAAAATAGGGGGAAATCGCATCTAACCACTGCAATAAGAAAGTTCAGTGGAGTAACATGCAACAGAGGATGAGCGCGCTCACAAGAGCTGGACTGAGAGCGCGCGCCGAGGGATGAGGCTCGAGCGGTTCCAACACACGCCAGTAAATTACTTCGACTGGATTTATGAAAATTGAACTTCATAATGCATAACAGCTTGACAGTATGAAATAGATCCGCACAAGTCTTTGACGCGGAGGAAATGTGGCGAGGTGTTCGTTTCTGGCAACAGCTGGGGCTTTTATACCGGCAGTATTTCGCTTTCCTGACAGGAAATCTGTTTCTGGAGAAATAATATTTTACGGTCCTCATTTACTAAGGCGCTGCACCTCAACCAGTTTTGATGAATCTGCAGATTTGTTCCCCGCGTAAAACACTTCAGGAACAGAACCGCGCAATGTTTAGTCGTTTTGGGGAGCTTTGGAGCGTTTAACGGGAGGTAAAACCGCGCGCGTCGAAGGACTCAGACCTACTCCAAAATGTGCCAAGGCGACGCCGCATCGAAACAACGCACTGAAGGGTCGCTAAAGGAAGCTGGAAAGCTTTTCCTGAAGCACACGACCTTCCACGGATTGAGACACGTCTTTCTGAGCGGCTCGTACCCGCGCAGGGTCGCGTGGCTGCTGGCGTTTCTAACGGCATTGGCGCTGCTTTTCACTTGGTCCTCCAACCGGGTCCGATACCTGCTCTCGTCGCCGGTGTACAGCAAGGCGCATATGGTTTACGCGAAACGCCTCGTATTTCCCGCCGTGACGATTTGCAACCAGAACATCTTACTGCCGCGTCGTATGAAGAAACCGGACATATTTAGCGCGGGACGGTGGCTCGGACTCTTCGGGAAAAACTGGCAGGTGTCCCCCGTGGTTCGAGAGGCGCTAGCGGCGCACGTTGATGGAGCTAATAACGAGCTTCCCTGGTCACCGTTATCTCGCATACTGGACTTCAACCACTTTCTGCCCCCTCCTCGGGACTCTCAGCCCTCCATGAGGCAGTTATTGGACCGTCTGGGGCATCAGCTCGAGGAGATGTTGCTTTATTGTCGATTTCAAGGGCAGCTGTGCGGACCGCGCAACTTTAGCACCGTGAGTTTGTGCGCATTTACGACATTATCACGGTTTTTAAATGTAGTGGTCATAATGCAGTATAACAGGTTAAATTACTTTTTCTTATAACAAAAATAGCTGAACATTTAAATAGAATAAACAATACAGAAAAATATCTAAAGTTTTTTTTTTTACGCAGATTAAAGTGCAGACGAACAATAAAGTCCCATATGCTTTACAATAAGACCTCATTAATTAACCATTAAAATTCACAATGAGCAATAGCTACATTTGCTACAGAAGTTATTAAGCTTTGTTAAAAAATGTTGTCTTAGTTCGTGTTAGCTCATTAAATAACACAGCTGGTTAGTTTCGATTTTAACAACTGTGATATTATATATTGGATTACCTAAGATTAATGAATATTCAGAAGAATTTTTCATTGGCAGTTTGTTAACTTATGAATTAACTAATGTTAACTAACAAAGCCCGTATGTAAAGTGTGAATGTACAATAAAGAATCAAAACACTTTCAAACAATATCTAAGGCATGTTGTAGTCCAGATTAAAATGATAAATAAATAAATAGCCTATTAAGTCTTAAGTATTTGGCGCTGTGATGAACACCCTAGAAAATACACAAATCTGAATGGCTATTTAAAACTATGTGTTTTAGAAAGTAATGCAGCTTCTGCATTTATGGGGTTTCCAGGGTAACGCTGCATTTTTCTGCAGTTTAGCGCCATCTGCTGCAAGAGAGTGAATGTGCCTTCATTCAGCGCGTCTCTCACGTGTTCCTCCATGTGCTTCTCATCCATGCTTGTTTACAACAGAGCAGCACACGCATTTCAAGCGGCATACAGCTGTGTTGTGCATTTTGACCAGTTGATGGGAAAATTATTCTTAAAATGAATTCCAAATTCGGAATATTATTCGCGGTATTAGAAGTGCCCATTATAACAATATCGTGCATCTTCATTACCGTGATTACAATATCGTGCATATTCATTACCATGATATATCGCATTACCGAATACTTGGGTTGCACGATGTGTCGTTTAAGCATCGATATCGCGATGTACGAATCCACGATAGTCACATCGCAGGATGTGTGATGTAAGCTGTCGTAGTTGATCCGTTATTCATTAACTGTACGGCCCTTGACGAATATGATTCACGGATTAATTGCACAGCTTAACCATCATAGAGTGAAAGTTTTTCATTTGCATATGTTTTTAAGTGCTGTCAGTTTAACAGGGCAGATAGAGAGAGCACGAGAGAGAGAGAGATCGCGAAAGAGAGTGAGAGAGTGAAAGAGCGCGAGAGAGAGAGCATGTGAGAAGAGAGAATGTGAGAGAGAGAGAGCGTGAGAGAGAGAGCGAGCGAGCCCCGGCCGCACGCTTATCACCATCTTCAAACAACACAAGTGCTGTCTTGCTCTCTCTACCTCGCGCATATTAATCAACTGACACAATGGTGTTGATGTTGAAATCATTTCAAATGAGAATAATTATATTACAAATTATTCTGAATTTGCAATGCATTTTTAGAATACTATTCTCATAAACTCTCTTGAAAGACTGTGCGCTCTGATGTAAACAAGCACGTAAGAGAAGCACATGTACTGTGTTTTTTTTTACTCTGTATTGACTCGAATGCTGTACAGAATACACTGCATATTGGTAAAAACTTTTTTTTTTTTTTTTTTTTTTACAAGTTAAACGTTAATTCAAACGACGATCGATCATGGAAATGATTGAAAATTGACATTCCTAGTTGTCATTATTCCACAAACACGTTTAAATTTCACACGGTATGTGAAATCTTCATTTGTCCAAACTGTATGCAACAGCATTCTGAATAATGATTGAATAATGAATGCTGCATTGAATAAGAGATCCCACAATGTAATGCTCTTGACCTTTTTAATTTCCGGTGACAAATGAACAGGAAAGCTCTATTGACTGCAATTTAAACATCTCCCCGATTCGATCAGACTGCCAGATTAAAAATAAAAAATCACTGTTGTGAAATAAATTGATTCACTTTGATTAATTTACTTTCTTTTATTAAACCACTTGCTGGATAATCTATGCAAAATAAGAAGGTAGTGTGACAATGCATTAAATATTTATCATTGCACTTTCTATCATGTTACTGCACTGTATTCAATAAATCACATGGTAGAGTTTTATTCCACACATGGCCTTAGTCCTGACCCCATTTATCTAGATGACTGCTTGGCTTTAAGAACGCTTAGTGTAATTATATTTATGACAGTGAACAAACACAATGGTGCTTTAATGTCATGTTGAACACATTCAGCAATGTGACTGCTGTGATATTGTGCTTGATATATTGCATCACGAGTTGCTCAGCATCTCAAGAGCCTTATCTGTAATCTCCTCGTGTCAAGGTTTCACCTAATTTAGCGAAATGTATGCATTTGCCCTAAAAATTATGATCCGTCATTTTGTCGAGGGCAATGCCCAGTGAATGTCTTTATTCTTCATTCTGCATAATAATTGCATTGCTAGTATGTGACCATAGAAGAAAAATGACAAGGCACCATCAAGGAGTGCATTGGGGAAATTTATGTGACTCGTTTCATTGTAACACTTCGTCTTGCATAATTTTTTAGGGAAATTGCTGGTGTTCAGCATGAATCATTTGGCTGCTTGAAGCACTTTGACTTGATTTGGAGTTCAGCATCAATGCAGCTACTGTGGTGGAAAGTCACTTTCCCTCTGGGCTCATTTCTTTTTAGTCAGTACACACACCCTGCTTTAAACACCTACCATGTAGACACCCAACTTTTGCTTTTTAATTCCACTTTTTCTATTCCCCGTTCACACATGAGCAGAGCCACTTTCTCTGATTCAATTACAGCAACTTTGCATAAATAGAAAGAAGCTAAGTCACTCTCAAGGGTCTATAAAGAGACACTTTCATTTAAATTGCATCTATCTTGTACCATCAGCACGCAGGAGTCTGAGATTGAAGCATCAGTCGAGCTTGAAGTAAACTCTAATTATCCCAACCCAGTTCTCATCCACTCTGCTTTTCTTCTCTCTTTAAGGGAAAAATGTATTTTTTGAAAAGTACAAAGGGGTAGTGGTTGAGTTTGATGGATTTTGAGTATTTTAGGTTTGTAACGTCATCATGACACTTGCCTGACTAAAGGAACTGGACAAATTATGGAAATTTTTAAGATGAAAACAACAGGTTGGTTGGACATCTCAAGGAAAACGTTGCTTGTCTGCTGACTTTACTGCTGTGCTGCAGGTAGATTGGATCTTATTGCGAATCAATGAGCCTTTACTTGCTCCAGATGTTAGAGTCCAGTGTGGAGAGCTATTTGAGAGATTGAGCAGAGACGACATTGAGAGATTGGAGCCTGTGTTTCTGTCCACTGGCAGGAAATCGTAACCCCTTTAGCAGGCCTGGTGCTCTTAAATTGGCCATATTACCCCTCCATTACATCACTGAGTCTGCTGTCGATGTGTGCGTCTTGCTGTCCATGGAAGAACCGGTATTGATTTTTGTGGCCGAGTCGAGTCGAGGCACACCCTGCGACCATCTTTGTGCCAGTATTGATCGCTGTCAGACCGGGAACACCGACCTCTCCAGGCTGACAAACACTCACTCACAAGATCTAGTGAATTTCTCAGTTTATCCTTTGAGATCAAACACACACAGCTATTGAAAGACCAAAGGCTTTTCTTACTGAATGCTTTAAGGAAACGTTGATCTATAAATTAAAATTCTGTTTTCGTTCGCTCACCCTCGAGTGGTTCCAAACCCCCAAAATGACATGCACCATACAAGTATTCCATACGTCTTTTGCACTAAGTCTTCTAAAATCATAATAAGATGGAGTTGTGTGCCATGTGAAATCAATAAATTATTATATAATTGCTCTTCCAATTAAATTTAGATCTGTTCCTCACACAAAACTATCAATCATGCAACTTAAGCAGAATGCATTTGTGTAAATTGTTTGTAAGCCATATTTGGTTCTGGAAAGCATGTTCAACAGCTTGATTTTGGCTTCGGTGCGCTTGTATAATTTCATAGTTTTCTGATTCGGCAGCATTGATCTGATCCGTCATGACAGCGCAAGTTATCGTACATCTGGAGCCACCAGCCGCGGTAAAACGGACAGTGAGTGGTGCAGCTCATTAGACGCGCAAGCTTTGCAATCAAAGTCCTTTGACAAACAGCTTCAGCTTGCTAGGAGTTCGCTCTGGTGCGCGGGTAGCCCTCGAGCGGGGCGGTATGGTGCCATTTGGGTCTCAGTGAATTATTCATATGAGAAGGCGCAACTGTCAGTGCGCTAATCTTGATCGGAAGTGATGGGTGTATCAGTCACGCTTGCGAGACACCAGAGCCGCGCCGTCTTCAGCAGTCTTCCTCCTGTCCCGGTGAAGTGGAAGCTAATAGTGACGTATCGTCTTCTTTTCCTAGCCCTGCTGCGTAAGGTGGATTGTCAAATTGCTTTGTGGAGTTACAGGCATGTGGATGAAAGAAATAAATAATAGCTTTTTTATGTCTCAGGTGGCATGAGAAAGAACAATGTGGGATTCAAAATCATCTGTCAGCATTTCCACACATCTGCTTATACCCTTTTTAACGTTGATTAATATGTTGGTTTTAAGGAGTGGATATTAAAATATTGGCATCAGTAATGGGACAGATCATGTTTCACCTTTTACAATAATTGCTTATGAATTTTGTTAAGCCTATGTGTGTTTGAGTGTTATTTTCTAGTAATAAAAGTCAAGTACTTAAGACACCTGACTTTAGATGTGTCCAGTGTCCAAGTACCAAATATGTAGTTCTATATGTAAAGTAACTTAAAAGTTTTGTATACCTACTACAAACATATAAATCTTGTAACCTTTTACAATAAGTTTATGCATGTAAACATTAGTTTAACACAAACAGAGTACCATTACAGAAGAAGAAACTATTACAGCATTTGTAATCTTGATTAATTTATATAAATACTAGTTCTGTCAAATGATTAATCGCGGTTAATCCAAATTGAATCCAAAATAAGTTTTTTTTTTTTACATAATATATGTGTGTATACTGTGTGTGTGTGTGTGTGTGTGTGTATATATATATATATATATATATATATATATATATATATATATATATATATATATATATATATATATATATATATATATAAAAATACAAATATGTGAGAAAATATGTTATATTTGATATATTAAATATGTATATTAAATATAATATAAATTATAAAAATATAAACATATACATGTAAATATTTTCAAAAGATTAACTGTATTTGTGCGTCTTTATATATACATAATAAATATTCACAGTACACATATATTGAGTAAACAACTTTTCATTTTGGATGCGATTAATCGCGATTAGTCGTTTGACAGCACTAATAAATACTAATATATTTTAATATAAAGTTGTGAAATAGTGACTTTAATCTATCAGTAAATACTGTGAAGTGATTATTAATTGTTAATTTTAATGTCTTATGCATTTGCATACATTTTTTTTATTTTTGTTGTAATATAGTTTCATTGCCATAAAATACTATTTAATACATATTCTAAATCGACTCAATGTTGGCACATATGGAAAGAAGTCATTTGTGGGCACTGAATGCATATTTTGAATTAAATGCAGTTTGCATAACCTTTGTTCAGTTCTTAAGATGACGTGACCATTTTCCAGTGCATTTTTAAATTCCTGTGGCAGGTTTTGTTTTCAAAGAAACCGCTGATTACGGCTGTAAGTTCTCCTCTCCTCCCCTGGGATTCTGAACAGAGTCCGCCCGCTGACAGCGTCCCCCTGGGAGATCAGAGCGCCTCGTTTCTTCAGACTCCCCTCAGCGGCCAGAAAGTCTTAAAGTCGTTCCGTTTTTCAAAAAGTCTAGTTACAAAGGGCAGAAATGATCATATATTATTGATGTCTCCAGCTCCAGAGGAGGCAGTTCTCTTGTATTAAAGCAGCAGAGACACACATGATGCTTGATGACACTCGGTAGCCCAGCTTTGGCAGTAATAATTTAACACACCTTAGCGCTCGGGTTGAATGCGTTATTAGGTAGTGTTGTTTTGGTCATTTCTATCTCATTTAGGGGTTAGTAAAATGTTCAAACGCCAAACACAAGGTATTTCAAGTACACCTTTTTAATCAATTCTGACAAATAAATGGTTTCTGTCCTCAAAAATAACTGGAAAGATACTCCAATGTGTTTCTGACTCATGTTCCTGGTAGAACGGCATGTGAAGCCTTTTGGCCATTGTAAATATCTTCTAAAGCACCGTTAGCATATAAAGGCCCCTTCTTTTAGAATAACATGCAGCTATCAGTGCTCAATGGAGCGATGGCCTCGTTGAGGGGACTTCATTGTGAAGTTTCTCAGAAAGACTCCACTAGCATCGACTCGCCTGCGTCCCAAGGTCAACGGCAGCCTAACCAACCGCTCTGTGTTGCCACAGTTACCACAGCAACTCTCTCGTCTTGGCAACAGCCTTGCTTCTGTTTAAAAGCTCAACGCTTTAGACGCTGTTATCTCATCAGCAGAGGTTTAGAAGTAGAAGCAGCTCGGGAACACTTATTGTCAGTAATGGCAAAAGGGAACAATTATTCTGATGCTTTTAAATAGTTTTGTCTGGAAAAGGCAAGAGCTTTTAAAAACGTTATAGTGGATGTTCTTTTTGGGCATGTCCTAAAATGCTGTCTAGGTTAGCAACACACAAGGCTTTGAGGCATTGACAACAGTGAGGTCTCATCAGTAGTGAATTATTATTTGCTTTACTGGGTCATTGATATATTTTATATTTTTTAATCATGCACATGCATTTTTTATGCCTTGCAAACTTTTCTTTGTAAGTTCTGTTTGTCAACTTTTCATGTTGGTTAAAGTCTTCATGAAATCCAAATGGAAGTTTTTTGATCCCAACTCAATTTTTGAGCAAGTACATAACCAGCCAGTGTTCAAAACTATGGCCTTACTTTAGGTAAGATTGTAATAAAATGATCTTTGCCAGGATGTGTATTCAAATGAGCGCTCCATCTGTGAATACGTGCTGAATCCACCATAAATCTGTCTTCAAATGCCGACTGATATCTGACACATCCTTCATTGGCATCGAGACGTTTCTTTCTCAAAGAGAAAGCGGTAAAGACAGCTGTCTGTATCCGTATGAATGTTGCGTTTCTTTCTGAGATGTGATTCCCTGGAGAGCCGCTGACATTTTTTATAGTGTCATTAAGTTCTCTAAAGATGTGCTATTTCATTTCCTCTGTGAATTTTTCTCATTTGTCCGTGATTGTAATCAGTTTTTCTGCAGCGAGGAGCGGTTGTGTTTCTGAGGAGCCATGCTCTCCATATCCTGCTGTCTGTGATCTAATTAGATGTCCATTAGCTCAGTTTCAATTAAGACTGGCTGGATGAGCCCCCTCTGCCCCAGTGTAGACCACCTCACAACTTAGAGATGCTCTATCATTTATCAAACAAATTGACTTGAAAGAGTGTGGTTTTATCCGGAAGTGCAACTGGTTCATTCCTGTTCAGAAGCATCTTTAGAACATACAGTATAAGGGATATGCTTGTGTTCATGTATAGAAGTATTTCTATTAAGACATATAAAGGGTATATTGGGTATCATTATTATTATTATTACAGAATTTATCATTGGTATAAGTTTGATATTAACAGATTTAAGTTATTCAAAGTAAGCTGACAATGATCCATCATTGAAAACAGTACTTGTTTTTTTTCTTTCAGATCTTCACACGCTACGGAAAATGCTACACCTTCAATTCGGGACAGGACGGACGGCCACTGCTGGTCACCATGATGGGAGGGATGGGAAACGGGCTGGAGCTGATGCTGGATATCCAGCAGGACGAGTATCTGCCTGTGTGGGGAGAGACTGGTACGTCTCATGAACCCTAGTAATCTAATGTTTCTGTGTTCAAATGCATGCAATAATAAAGCTTGGCGCAAAGCACTGGCAAAAGTAATTCCCATGAATGTGTGAGGGGGAAATAGCAAGGCGATATTTTAATTGTTTATTAATAAACTAGTGTTTTCTGAGTCGGTGTCGCAAAGATAAAGTTGCTGATTCTGACTCGCCACCTCCTCAGACGTGACTTAAGAGAGAAGTGCATGTTTACAGATTACGATTATAATGAAAGAGTTTTTGATTTGTTTTATTTCGTTAAGTATTCATTTAAAGCTTTCTATAGATATATTTATCATGTCTGTGAGGCGAGTTTCAGTTCATTTTCGTAAGCACTCATTTTCAAGACGAGACGGCAGAAAGTGCATCGTGTTTGTTTTCTTTATTTTATAGAAGCACAACGTATTGTTAATATTGTGTGCACACAAATAAAAGTAGACCCTTTACGTTTACAAATGAAGTATTACTCTTACCTTTATGAGTAAAAATAATGGTGTATCCACTGAAATAAAAATGCAAGTGATCACGCTGGCACCTCTGTGTCCCGCAAAGTGCACTTTAGCACACTCACTGCACAAAATATTGGATATAGCACACATTTTTAAGTTTACCGTTAAAACATTGTTATATGCTTGAACTGTTTTATATCTATAGATTTCGGCTGAAACTCTTGGCTTTTTTCCATATTTCTCCAGGCAGATTTGCTTGAAATAATAAGCATGACCTGAGCCATCTAAATGTCAGTAATCTACTTATGAGGGTTTAGTTTAGGATTATCCTGTGTTTGCTAGACTGGCATGCCGTCTTTTTTAATAATAAACAAGTTAAACCAAACAGACTGTGAATGAGCAGTTAAATGAACCTTCATGTCACAAAGCTCACCACAAGGGACAGAATCGATTCAAATCCATACAAATAAATAATGCTATCAGACATAGAAACTACATAGCAGCATCCTAACTAAAATTTAAACTGATTTGGAATGCTCGTTTCGATTCGCAGTGTGATGTCAGAATGTTATTAATATTGGCACACACGTAAACTTTTATTAGATGAAACTGTTTGTCTTCACTCTTACACCATATTGAATTGAATGAATTTGGCCAATATTAGGTATTTTAGAAGGCAACAATTAATCCTATAATGCCTTAAAATGCTAAGTAGGGGACTCGTTAGGTTTTGGAGTAGAGCTGTCGACTGCCTTAAAAACAGATGAACACTCAGCAGAACAGTTTAAGCGTGACACTGCAGTAAACAACAGAAGCAGCCGTTGGACGTTTGCCAGCAGAAGGTCAGAATGCTGCGAGGAGAAAATGTCTGTGACCTTTCCAGTAAAGTTCAATCAGTTTTGAGCACTCAAAATGCAGAAAGTGACGTCAGGCTGGATCCTATTGATCAGAAAACCGCAAATACACAAACACACATTACAGCTGCAAGCCAATTACAAGTGATGCTATACGTGCAGACTAGGAAGTGAACCACACTCTCGACCTTGTCTGTCTCTCAGCAGGACCAATTGAACCTCTCTATGCCTCCGTAATTGAAAAGATAGAGGGGGTAGATGGGAAACCCTGCACACCTGCCTGGTGTCAACACCTGACATTTACCGAGATTGTTTTTATAATGCTGCGATTTCCCAGAAAGTTCTGCTTGTGCTCCTCCAAATTTCCCCAAACGACAGGTGCTCTTGAAGGTCTCCGATATCTAATCACATCCTCCAAGCCGCTCTCTGGTTACTGTCCTGAAATCTCTTCCACAGCTGACTGGATTTCTCTGTAATTACAGAGCAGCTGTCTCAAAGTCTTGACATCCAGAAACTCTGCACACTAGTTTGACACACTACGCTTAACCCTGGGTTAACATCTTTTTAACCCTGAGTTAATCCATGTGTAGCATTACTTTTAACCCTGGGTCATAAAGCCCTGCTTACCCTGAATTATACCAAAGTGGTGCAAAGATTAATTTAGAGTGCTAGAATATTTTGGCAAGACTTTCAATGAAAAGTTTAAAATGACAGATTTTCAACATGGCCCCAGACTTGTAAATATGCAAATAAGTAGATTCATCCAGAGTTTACAATATAAAATCTTGAAGTCTGACTAATCAGGATTAAATAACAAACCTTGGATTGAGTTTAACAAAGCCTGGTTTTTAATCTGAATGCTGGATGATGCTCTAGATGATCTGCTAATATACAATTCATGAAACAATGCGTCTGTGCTGCATTTCCCTCATGTTGTTCCATTGTGTGATAATTACCATAAAGCAGATGTTTCAAATACAAAAATGGCGATACAGCAGGTGGAAGAGATCCGTAACTCTTTTGTGTGCTCATAGAGGATGTGCATGGAAACTGCATTTTTAGCAATAGTCATTAGTCGTGGACCATGTGAAAATCCAGCAGGCTGTGGAAAAAAGCCAGCGTTTGGACAGTAATGGACTGATTTAAAGTACTTAAATGACACCGGGTATGTCAAACACAGCCTATAATCTGCGCTAGCACTGATGTTTGCTTAGCTGTCCATAGAGACATGTCTCTAAACCTGAGGATTATTCCTGTTTACGGTCTGAGGACCGTGAAGCTGTCTTGAGACTAGTACATAAACATCACTTTTCCTGTCAGTGTAGCTGTGTTTTAATGCTTCTGGTTTTATATTGTCTGGTGTCTTTCTCATTTTGAGGTTTGACGATTTCTTGTTTGTTCATTCGTGTTGTGCACATAATCTGCCTGCAGTCGAGGACCACGTGTTTGAACCTCATTTGTTGCATTATTCGCAATGTTTTACCACAATTGTTACGTATTTTTAAAGACTTATTCGCCGATCTTGTTCGTTATGGGTGTGGGACATTCTTAATTCCTTTCTGAAACTTTGGGACCAAGTGGAAAGACAACGTAAAAAGAGAGAAAATGGTATACAATTATCAACAAAACTATTACAAACTATTATAAACATTTACTTAAAGTCTTATTGTCGTAGTGGAGAAAGGTTTTAGATTGAATTTATGACATTTGGATTTGATTGTTGTTGGTTATATTTGTAACAGAAATATTTACAATCATCTTATTCTTTGAAGTTGACCGTGTTGGTAGCATTATTTCATTGATTTATTGTTATAGGCACATTTTTGTGTCATGTATTCCAGGACAGGTTTTTGTTATCATGCTTTTGGGTTCTAAATTTAGATTAATTTGGTACAGTTAGCGGTGTTTGCTAAGGAATGTGTCGTTGCAGTTTGATATTGTGATATATATACGTTGAAAGCACATCCCATGTGACCTGATAGCATCTGTTCTTCTGAGACACCTGCATTGAGTACATGTCCCAGTCTTCACGTCTCTTTCTCTCTATCACAGATGAGACGTCTTTCGAAGCGGGAATCAAAGTCCAGATCCACACGCAGGATGAGCCGCCTTTCATCGATCAGCTGGGATTTGGAGTGGCTCCAGGCTTCCAGACGTTCGTCTCCTGCCAAGAACAGCGGGTACCGAGGCATTGCTCTTTTTGTAAATTTCTTAATGCTGGACTGCAATTGTGTCAGTCTGTTGTTTGACTGCTTGGTTTTGGTGTTTTGCGGCTGCTTTTGTTATGGATGTTTGTTATTAATACTTTAATGTGGAGATTCACATTCCATTGGTGAAAGTTCTGATTGACACTGTGACATTATTTAAAGCCAATGAAGCACATTTTCAGACTTAATTCTCATATGTGTATATGTGCAAATCACAATGTGTGGTGAAAATGTGCTTAATGTGCTGGTCTCTTTAAATCTGATTGGCTGGCTGCCCCAAATCAGACAGTTTTGGAAGAGCACAGAACCAACTCAATAACAGCGGGGTAGAACTGTCATAAAAAACATAAAAACTTTTTCAGCTGATGAAGGAAGTTCAGCCACTACCACAGTGTTGTTCATGTATAAAATTCTGGAAAAAAATAAGCTTTTCCAATATTCATAATATAAATTCGTTTGATTTTGGACTGAGATATGATGTGTACAGCTTTGTGAGATTCACCCGAGAATAAATTTGATCTCCCACAAGCACAAACATGATTTGATTTTTAAATGAGAGCGAATGGACGATACAGAGGTCGACCCTGCTGCCTGGGATAAATATTATGTATAGGATTCTCAGAATCCATGTTTAATTTTCATGAAGGCCACATCATAAAATAAAAACAGCAACTTTGTTCCAGTGAGAGAAATAAAGAGTTGAAATCAAGGTGGATGTGATTGATAAAGAGTCAAAGAGACAGATAGACAATCTGACTGGCTGAAGACTGACAGAAAGGTGGTTGATATGCAGACGGATCTCTTCTCTTGTAATTGGAGGTCAGTAAGTCTCCCAAGTGCAGTGGATTGATTTCAGTTACATTTCCCCTCATTTATTTTCGTCTTACACAAAGATCAAGCCTGCGTCTCTAGATACATCACTAAGATTCAATGTCATTGGCTTTTACAGGATAAGCATCCATCTCTGTCAGTCACTCTGACAACTGTATTTACTAATGGATGCTACTCTCAGACTGTGCTGAAGACTGAGTAATGTATACATGTGGTTTACTGAAGTCAATTGGTAATGCCTGTTACCATACCAATAGCTACTGGGTCAAAAATGTGGTTTTGTTCCATTATTTTGTGTATCCACCACTCATTACTTAATGGGGAATTTGTATATCTCTGTCCACATAACAATGCTATTTTCTTAAAATTATTTTGGTGTTGTTCTTTTAATAGCAAACACACCTTTGAGTAAATTAGGCTTTTTATAGAATATACCAGATTCATTAGACACTGGCATTTGCGTCACACAATTAATGTTGCATTATTAGCACTGTGACGTTAGCATGTTGCCAAGCTAACAAGTTAATATCTTAACAACATTCACAAATTTGGGGATTAAATTGCAGTTTGTATTCATTTTTAACTATTTTTAACTCCACTGAGCTGGTTGCAGTGCATTCTGGGATAGGATAGATGCCATCACAAGGTGTCTTAGGAGGCAGCATTATAATGCCATCTGTTTTTCACAATATTGTTCACTTTGAGGATCCTCTTATAATGCCTTCAAATGCTGCCTATAATGCCATCTTTACTAGTTTTCATTGGAAGTCAACATGTCAGATGCTGTCGGTGATGCTCGCATTTGAACCTGAAACATTCCTCTAAGGTTTCAAGTAGAATGTTTATAGATACTGAATTTACATGCAGTTATGTTATGTAAAGCATTAGCGTGCTTTACCTTTAGTGTCTGGAGTGTGTGTGTGTGTGTGTGCGTGTTTGTTTTTAGCGGATATGCAGCTTTTGTTTGTGGTGTACGTGTGTGTGCATTTCTCAAGCTGATAGTGAGGTGTCTTCAGGAAATATACAATTGTCCTAAAGGTAGTGATATGCCAAATAGACTTTTTGCAAAGTCTGTTCCAAAACGTATGCAGAAACATTATGCAGCCTTTTAAGATCATTTGTTTGGAAGTCTGTTTCCGCCACTGAATTAAAGATAAAAAAGGTTATTGCGACTTATCTCACAATTCAGTTCTAAAGTCAGAATTGTGCAATATAAACTCGCAATTGCGAGAGCATATCCCTCAAGATTGGACTTAACTCGCAATTACGAGATTCCTTGCAATTCTGACTATCTTTTTTTTATTGTGAGATTATATCTCACAATTGCGAGTTAAAGTCCTAATTTTATTTATTTTTAGTTATTTCGTTTTTTAGGGGGAGCCCTTATGAAACAAAAATATATTGCAGTATATTGGAAAATATCATGTAATATATTAGGCATATATTCTCATATGTTTATTTTTTCCAATATATTGCAATATATTGAAAACGGCAATCATTTGTATATTTTGCAATATATAATATATGTATCATCAATATATTATTAAATGTATTCAAATATATAAAATATTAGATAATAAAAAGGGAAAATAATATATTACAATATATCACAATATATTTTAAGAAATATATTGGTAAATATATTTTCCTTTCGTAAGGGAGGGGGGACTGGTTCTCACAATTGCGAGTTTATATCACACAATTCTGACTTTTTAACTCGCAATTGCGAGTTTATATCATGCAGTTATGTCTTTATATTCTGAGTTTTTATCTCACAACTGCCTCACAATTGCGAGTTTATTTCATGCAATTCTGAGAACATATCAGTTTCCTCCATACAATTGCGAGATTATATCACATAATTTTTACTTTTTATCTCGCAATTGTGAGTTTCTATCATGCAATTCTGAGGAAAAAAGTCACAATTGTGAGATAAGTTGCAATTACATATCATTTTTAATTGGAGGAAATGGGCTTTCATACATTTATACTAAATAATGCACCTGCAGACTTCAGAGAAATGTCAACACCGCTCCATATAAATTAATATAATTTAATATTTCTAAATTATCAATAAAATGCTTACAATTGTGAATAGTGATGGTCATTATATCATGATTGTTAAACTGTTAGCAACATGCTAATGTCAAACTCTTTTGGAAGCCATTGTGATTTAAGTCTCTGCTGCATGCCATGCGTGGAGCGATATTTGTGTTGCAGTTTTGCATTTTGATTGTATTATTAAAATGTATTTGTAATGGAATAACATGATTGAATAACCATGTCTTTCTGTCTTGTAGCTGACATATCTTCCTCCTCCATGGGGTGACTGTAAGGCTTCAGCAATGGACTCTGATTTTTTCAGCACATACAGTATCACCGCCTGCCGCATTGACTGTGAGACACGCTATCTGGTGGAGAACTGCAACTGCCGCATGGTGCACATGCCTGGTAATGTATAAGCAGAACCACATATATATGATACGAGGATATCTGCGATGTCATAGATCTATAATTATCTGTGTGATTCTCTTGTGAGCATTAAACGGTAAAGCACAGATATTTCTCTGTTTTATCCTGTAGCCTGATTTCTCAAACACCCTAAAACCTTAAACTTGGTAACTATAATGAAAGAAAACTTGAAAAACATTTCCCACAAAGTCTTTTTTAGTGCCTCTACTGGCCACCAGTCATTTAATGAATTATTAAATTATTTGCTCCTTCTTGCGGTGAATGAAATGCTTTCAAGCTGTAGCTTCTAAAGCCTGTGATTTTTAAACCCTCGCTGTGCTCCCGAAGCTGTTTACCAGTTTTTGACTTATTGAAAGTAAGAGGATTTTAACCTCAGCAAGTAGAAAACCAGGATTTCATGCAGCCCTGTTAGGATCCAGCTCCCCGCTGAGTTCTGTGCGTCGGTTTGAGACACGTCTCTCTGTTCATCTCTAAAGACTTTGTCATTAACTAGATCCGAACTGCAGGATTTGCTGTATCTTCAGTTTCATCTACACTGTGTCAAAACTGGAACGCTGTGGTTATATATAATCAGCACTGCATGCGGAAAACATCGTTATAATCAACCGCAACTTCACAGACAGTAGCTTTGTAGTCCATTTTTAATTATAACTAGAGATTTGTAGCCAACTTTATTGACTGATTTATTGACTTGTGGATAAGCAAACTAGTTTATTATTACAAGAACATTCTGTTTGTTCACATCTCTGGCTAATGTAGTCTAGACATGTTTTTCCACTCAGCATCGATTGTACGTGCTCTTTCTCTCTCTCTGCAAGAGTCTTTAAAATATTTGAGGAAACTTGGATAAACACAAGTAATCAAAAGCGGAAATCAGATTTTTTAAGGAGACGTTCAGAGCTGATAACGGCTGCGTGACGGAAGCGGACACGGTTTAATTAACAGACAGACAGAGGCTGTTTCATTTCACCTTTAGCTAGAACACTGTGTTCTCTCTGCGGCACATCTTTTGTTCTTTATCCTCACGCTTCTCTTAAAGGCTGACTCACACAAAAACACATTCGGTTCTTATTTCACCCCAAAAGCAAATAATAAGAAACTGCATTATACATGAAGCAGATTAAGTCTATTTTGTATCGTAACTTATTTGCATTACAATTAAGCCTATTTCTCATCACTGTAATGATTTACTTCAGGGTTAGTTTGTAATTCTCATTATTCTTGATGTTTCTCATTAGATTCTCATTACTGTAATAAAGTCACGAAAATCACAGTCGCTTTTTATTGACATCAGAATCAATTAAAGACAGCACAAATACTATTATAGTGTATAAACTTCATAATTTAGATTTATTTATTTTCTTCTTATTTTTTAGTTGAGAAAACTAAGGAATTAATTTTTTATTTTTATTATAAAACCTGTTTTAGGTGTGTATTTATTTATTGCACTGAAATTTTTATGGCAATTGATTTGCCGTACTGCCTAATTTGTGGTAGTTTAAATAAATAAAAATGACAATAAATGAATTAATCACTGTGTCCAGACAAGATTATTTCCATGACCTTATTGCAATAATGGGAATGTGATAAACAAAATACCAAAGTAACTAAGTAAAATGTCCACAGTCAATACAGTAATAGTGCTTTATTGTTATCAATTGCAAATCCTAAAAAAAAAAAAAAAAAAAAAACACTTAATGATCCTAAAATAAGTTTTCTTAACGCAAAATATGATTTATCTTGATTTTGAGGTTAAAGACCTGGAATGAGATTAAAATTACAGTTGCAACTAAAATGCTACTGAATTGAATCTTTGCTTATAGGTTGTGTTTCTCTGTCTTCAGGAGATGCTCCATATTGCACTCCAGAACAGTATAAGGAGTGTGCAGATCCCGCTCTAGGTGAGAATTTCACTGCCTCCATTAAGAGAGGCCAGTTCTCCTCTCCTCATTACTGAAGTCTGAACCTGAGGCCATGATGGGACAGCTGGATTTATGACCCCTTCTAACCGCACCACCCACTTCCCCAAGCCCTTTTCCACTTCATCATCTGTCCCGTTGTTTTTCCAGCCAGGGTTTTTGAGGTTAAGAGAAACGTTCTGTCTTTTTCTCTGGCTCTAGATTTTCTGGTGGAGAGAGACAATGACTACTGCGTTTGCGAGACGCCCTGCAACATGACGCGCTATGGCAAAGAGCTGTCCTTCGTCAAGATCCCCAGCAAAGCCTCGGCCAAATACCTGGCCAAGAAGTTCAACAAGACGGAGCAGTACATCGCGTGAGTCTCCAAATCCAAGAGTTTTGGCCATGACGATATCTCAGAAAACTCGGTACACCACTGAGCAGTTTTGCAAAGCTGACATTGGGCAACTTTATATATTTACATAATTGAGAAAATGTTTAATTGTCCAAATTGCCAGCTGTTTAGCGCCTCGTCAGTAATGTAAAGACAACAGACATGTAACACATCACTGCTTTGACAAACACACTAAGAAATGTCAGGAAATGTCTCCAAATCTGCAGCCATCTGGAACAACATGAATCCTGAGTACATTTACTGAGAGAGGTCAAGAAAGTCGCTGCTCTTAGTTTGCTATGTATTCTACAGCCAGTTATAATAGTTTAGGTATACTTTAAAATGATATGATTTCAATGATTTTAATGTCAGCTTGTTATGAACTATTAAATGGTGTCTTTTATTCTAAATGAAAAAAATGTTGTTCATAAATTATCAAAATATAATGATTATTTTCAGCTGATGTGTTAAATATTAATTCTGTGAAATTTTGGTTGTCGTTCCATGTTGATTCATTAATTTGCAAAATTATCACGGCAGCCTAAATGCACAAAAACAGTGACCAAAATCTCATGAAACTATGTTCTTCTATTTGCATGATCGAAATGGAGGAGAGCTATTATTTGCAATATTTAGCATTTAGAAAATGAAAAGAGAAGTCAAGTGGAACCATTGTAAATTATCTGCGGTGCTTTACATTCAGAGCAGGAAAAGAGAAGTTACTGAAAAACTTTGGAGAATTTAATCAGCTGAATGACTCGGTGTCGTTTTCTGCTTGTTCCCAAAAATGTTCATGACTTATCCAGTGAAAATGCTCAAAATCAGATATCTGCCATGGTTTCTTCGATTTAGCGAATGAATCATACATAATCATAAATCTGCCATTATCTACTCGTCTTTGACAGTAATAGGGTTATGTATTAATTCATGCAGAGATGATGTTTTGAACCCAGATGATGTAATGTCTGGGTTTGAAAGGAGGAAGGTAGTGTTTTTTTAATACTTGGTTTTAAAGTAGCACCTTATTACCATTCTTCGATAAACCTGCTGCAAAATAACCATTAAAACTAACCATTTAAGTGTTTTGGGCTTCTCTAGGTAGCTTCGAAGAGCTTGGGCAAACACTCATAAAATAACTGCAGCTGTCATCTGTACCTTAATTAAACATTTAACATGTATTCAAAGGGGATCAAATTTTTTTAACTTTAACACCATCTGCAGTGAATGTTCTTAATAAAAACTAAATAATTTTTTTTAAGAAGTCGAGTAAGTATAGCAATATGATATAAAGTCTGAAGTGCCAAGTAGACTCAGAATGAGCTCCAGCTGTGTCTAAAATGCCTGAGGTCGCTGCTGGCTCGAGAGAATGAGATGCTGTGAAACTGACAGACTGTGGATCAACGCTTGGAAGATGGTTTGAAAGATTGGGAGGGTTGTGGAAGTAAATGCAGCTGGGGTGTCCTCACCTTTCCCTTCTGTTCTGCCCTTTAGAGAAAACATCCTGGTGCTGGACATCTTTTTCGAGGCCCTGAACTACGAGACCATCGAGCAGAAGAAAGCCTACGAGATAGCCGGCCTTCTTGGTGAGCTGCGGTTTCTTATATGTCAAGAGATGGTGATTTGAAGCTTTGAAATGATTTTATCCCTTTATATTTCCAGGTGTTATTTCACAGCTTTTCACTTTTTAGAAAGTCTAACTACCAATAACTAACTTATAGTGGCTGTAAACGGAGAACATAAAGACCTTAAAGTTGTTGAACATCAAATAAATTGCAAACAGCAGCTTGTCATTTTACAAACCATATATGTTGCAAAGCTTGTTTGTTTGTTCCTGTGGCTAAATACTGAACTAAACTGTTTCAGGTGACATTGGCGGACAGATGGGCCTGTTCATCGGGGCCAGTATCTTAACCATCCTGGAGCTCTTTGACTATCTGTACGAGGTAAGACCTCCATGACTCAAATCCAAACCTGCACCTGTTATTTCCTCTTTTCTCAATGTATTAAAGACCCTTCGGAAATAATTACCTTGAAACTTGACAGCTGTGGACATTTCTGTCACTCCGAATGGCACATTCTCCTTTCCCCCATAATTGTGTTGAATATGACCTTCACAAAAGCAGCGCTCTCTTAGCTTTCTTCCACTTGAGATCCCTCTCCACACTCAGCATCTGAATGAACAGAGTGTTAAAATATCATTAGCTTTCAAGCCTTAGCTCAGGATGTGATTGCTTTTGAGATATCAATACCTTAAAGCGAAGGGTGGAATTATCTCTTGATTGGGGGAAATTGTCATCGGCTATGATGGCAGGCAAGCAGAACAGTGCAGAAGCAGACTACTAGAATCTTGTTCAAAGCAAGTGGAGGACTCTGTGTTGTTGTCAGATGCAGTGCTTCGAGCATTATGAAGAAATAGTTTTGGCATGCATGCAGATACTCTGTCATTAGCATCTTAATCAACTCAACGTCTGCTAAGAATATTGTCCGCCGAACTTGACTGATAACCATTGGTCTCATCTGCAAAAGGATTGCACACTTGGGTGGGCGAAGCATTGCAACAGTATTCCCCCTTTTGAAAATGTTCAGTTTAAATCTTTAAATATATGTTTTTTTTTGGTATTTTGACCATCTATGGCCATTTTTAGATGGCAATGTTGATTTTAAAATGTTGAATATATAGAAAAATGTCTCTGGTGCCGTGAGTCATAAATCATCACAATACTCGTGATTCTGCTTAATGTTATGTTGGCGGCTAGATCTTTGCCAAACACCCAGTACTGCAATGCATCAAGACATATGACTTTAAAAACCGGGAGGCGGTGCCAGGAGAGCTATTTTTCATGTCTGTTCTCTCAGATGCTCCTTGGGTTATCTCTGTATGGCAGTGATTGATAACACATCACATGATCTTTTACACAAAGTGCTGACTTGCAACTCTGCACAACAGACTCAGACGAGCCTTTGGGAAACAAAAGCAAAGGCACAAGCATTCAAGGTGTTCCTGCTGAAAGATAAAAGAGACAAATATTGAAGGGATATTTCATCCAAGAATGCAAAATCTGTCATAACTGACTTACCTTAATGTCGTTTCAAACATGAATGCTGTTCTTTTCTGCGGTAAAATGCAAAAGGAGAAGTTTAGCAGACTGTTCATACGGCTTTATATAAACATTTTCTGCATTCTTGACAGAATAATTGTATTTATCTCATCAATCCCAATAAAGATATGTGCAGACCTTTTAGGAGTACTTAACAGTAGTGGCCAAGGTCTGGGCAAGCAGTCTTATGAAGCAGTATGACTTCACGAGCTTTGCATGAGGCTGAGACATTTAAGTCATTTTTTGTGATTTATATTCCCAGAATAATGATTTCATTTGGGGGTTCTTTACCCAAAACAATTCTGTGGAAAATATAAATAAATCTAGCAATGCACCAATTTTGATGAATTGAAACTCCACGCAAAAAGTCCCTAGAGTCAGATTCAGACTCAACGCCAGGCTCGGAGTAACGCCTGTGACATCAGGACACAGATGGGAGACAGGTTGTCAGATATGGCAGGTGGAAGCTGGAATCATTTGCAGGAAATGAGACACAAATACTGTCAGTTCCAGGACTTGTGTCTGTGTAAGGAAATGAGACACAAATACTGTCAGTTCCAGGACTTGTGTCTGTGTAATCTGGCTGGTTTAAACTGTCTCCTGGTACATGACAGCCAAAAGCCAATAACAAACAATACATCATCAATCCATCATGTTGTTCTGTGTGACAGTAGGCCCTCATGGGAAGTGGGGGGAAATGCCCCAGTTACGAGTTCAAATCTGTTACCACACATCGTTTCTGTCAATCTCCTAGTAAAGCTGAGTTTAGAGACTAGAACATTTTGAGTTCCTGGAAATTTTCTTGCCACGTCTTACATCTAAAAAAAAAACAAGTTTTCAGTTCCATGCATCCATTTTTGCCATTCTAATCTAAATTAGCATATTTTTTTTTGGTTTTTGTTTCATGCTTTTCTGATTTATCCATGATCAGACGTTCAAGTAAAATTATAAATTGGTTAAAATTGAATTGCTCTCCACATGAGCATCTATAGCAGATATCATAGCGTGAACTGCACAGCAAGCTTTAGCTGTGGGTTTATTTTCTCTCTTCAAAGGTGATCAAGTTCAAACTGTGTCGCTGTGCCAAGAAGAAACACCAGCGGAGCAGCAACGGCGATCGAGGAGCCGTTCTCAGCCTGGATGACGTGAAGCGTCACGTCAGTAACTATCACACTAGTATCTGTTGGATAATAAACTCATACTTACAGACAGTAAAGACTATGTCCAGAATAGTATAGTTATATAACTCATACTACTGTATGTCTGCAGTATTCAGTATGTTTACTACATGTACAACTATATTATATGCCTGTACAAGCCAGAAAACTGCATGAGGTGCTGTTCCATTGCCAGAAATAGTAGTTATATCAATTGTGGTTTTTTGCTTAATCTTGAGTTTTTTTATTAAACTGACAAAAGTTCAGCCATTTTTACACAATTGTATTTTTGGGGATGGCAAGTGTATGCCTCTTACTGAAATTCACATGTACACAATCAGGACATGTCTGAAATAATTTTTGCATCATACTGTGTAATGTTTCACATGCTACTTATTGCCTAATTGAAGGAAGTATTCAGTTTACACTGTGCAGTTTCTGAATATCTATCTTTACTCTCAGGCTCCCTGTGACAACCTTCATACCCCGTCAACATACCCAGCCAACATGCTACCTCACCATCCTGGCCAGGGCAACTTCGAAGACTTCACCTGTTGAGCGTAAAGTAAGAGCCTGACAGAGAACAACCAAAGCTGACCACATCAGTACGGACTCCTTTCACAACCGGACAGTACAGTATAAACCTTCTGGATCTGCGACACACTAGAAAACCACCAAGTCCTGAGATATATCCAGATGTCGGAGGAATGGTGCCGATCAACAAAGTTTATTTTCACTAAAATGTTCCATGGGAAACTTTTGATGTTTTTTGAACATTTCAAGGGAATACTGCCTCAAAAACGAAACTCCTTGAAGTCTAAGAATTGACACATTAGGGGACTTGGACATCGAATAGCTTTCTGCAGCTGGACCCCGATGCCTTCCGTGTACATAGTGATGGCTCTTAACTGTCTTAAGACCAGTGGCTTACGTAGGTCAGTAGATATAGCGCTTATTCACTGTATGTAGCCTCATTTGTCCATTGATCTGCTGGATCGATTCAGCCTCGGTGTATCTCACGAGAATGTAACTTTCTGAAAAAGGTGGCCATTACAAGCATTAAAAGGGGGATTTTAGGACGCTGGAGGGTTCAGATCCCATATGACATTGTGTTACACGTCTCATCTTGTAAATGCATGCCGGTCATCTTGTGCATGTTTTTCGTTTTATTTAGATTTCATTATTTCCATCGCCAAGTTAGCCTCAATTATACACAAGTGTTGGAAGATGGTGTAAAGTTTGTTTTCATGTGTATATGCGTTCGTGTGCAGGTTTTAACAGGATAACATTTCTCAATGACCCCAGAGTAATAGCAGGCTGATGAAACTTGCCAGAACATCTCTTCAATTATAAAATGTTTCAAAAGTAATCAATGTTTAAATTCATATCTAAAAATGGCAAAATGTAGGATTAGTCTGTTGCATAATTAGTAGGAATGGAACGGTACATAGATGTCACGGTTCGGTATGTACCTCGGTTCTGGGGTCATGGTTCGATATCATTTCGGTACAACAGGAGGAAAAAAAAAACTAATCTACTATGCTCGGTTTCTTTTCATTTATTTTGAACAGACAGTAGTACAAATTTTAAAATTCCACCTAGATGTGAAAATACTAGATATTATTATTGATATATATGTAAGAAAAATCTGCAGTATACAAGGAATAGTATTACAAGGAACAAATATATTGAATATATATTCGATTTAGTTTACAGATAAACAAGGGGAAAAAAACGTAATGTATCCTATATATATCAAAAGGCAGAAAGCCATATCCTATCTGTTTTCTTTATTTTACAAAAGCACAATGTTTTGTTTTCATTGTGAGTGTACACAAATAAAAGCAGATCTTTATACAGTGATGCAGTATTAATAAGACAATAAGTGTTTAAAGTTGATTCTGCTGGAGTGAGGAAACAGGAATGAAGTGATCGTGCTGACACGCACACACACACACACACAAACACAAAATCAGTTCCAGCATTGCTAACTTGACAGTGCAGTTGGTACTTTATCAAAATAAAATACAGTGAACCAAAACATCAGCGTGCCCGCCCCTGTGTCACCGTTGGAACAAAACTGAAGTACAAAGCCTATAATTTACATAATAAATAATAGTTTAGCAAACAGAGACATTACATTGCAAATATGGAAATATTATGGTGTATTTGGATTTGTGCTGAATTAGCATACACGAGCACAAAGCTCCATTTCGCAAACCATTAAGTTCACAAGTCTTTAAAGTACACACCATTGTCAGTCTGTGAGAGACACATTCAGAATCAACACATGGTCACTGTCTGGGATTTGTGCGCAACTCATGGCATTCGCTATTCTTCTGCTGGCGGTTGGTTATCAAACATTGCTACGGGCGCCCCCTTCAAGATTAGGGTGAATTGCCTGCATTCATTGTAAGGCACCAAATCGAGATGTCCATACCGTGACGGTTAGGTACGAAAACATGTATCGTTCCAACCTTAATGATTAGCATATATGACTAACAAGAAATTTTAATGGGAAGTCCCCAAAAGGACACTTAAAATATTCATGATTATGAATACATGATTGTTTATGTGTGCATGAAGGTGTGACTGAACAAGAATGTTTGTGACGAATGTTTTATCATTTGCGTTGTGTTGCTGGTCTGTTTCTGGATGAAAGCGTTTCCAGGATCTGGAATGTAACAAACCAGAGTTTGTATCGCTGGCTGGATCAGACCGATTTCTTGTACGACACTCCATTCACGAATGCTAACTTTTGTAGTTGTGCGTACAGTACGTATGTGTGCATGTATGTCCGTGTGAGACTGTTATTCTTCTGTCTTTATTTCGATTCTGTTAATGAAAATTTAACTGAACTTTTAACCACTTATTGTTTATTTGAATTCTGTACTCGCAGGGATGTATGTTAATGTTGTAAACTTCATATCAAAGCACAAACGACCACCAGTATGTAAAGGTGATGTTAAAGAATGATCAAATATTCTTATCAGTGTTATCATGGTAATCAGCAGATTCATTAGTACTCTTATTCTTTCCTTTGATTTTTTACTACAAACGTACATATTGCCTGATAGTGCAGTCGGCAGATAATAGGCTGTTCTATTTATCTATGAAGGTATAATAAACATCATTCATGATTTTACAAACGTCTCACTGTTACTTCATTAAGCTTTAAGGTGGATGTCAGTAGATTGTTCATGTTTAACTAAAGAAGTAGAAGGAGCTTAAAATAATTCTTCAGGATGTACAAGATTTCTTTAGCCATGATGCTGTAGATTCAATAGCCGATTTTTCTTTATTTCTGTATTTTAGTATAATTTTCCATTTCCACCAACAGATGTACGCAGACTTTCAATTACTTTAAGAAAACTGGACCTCACTGAAATTATTCAGCTGCAGTACTCTTTATAAAAATGGACAAAAAATGGTTCTGAATTTCAAGTGGCTCCCGATTTCAAGCCTTACTGTTCACTTACCTCAGAACTATTCAGCAATTCAGATAGAAGGTAGAATACATTTTGAACCTACATTATGGAAAGTAGAAAGAGGGAGATGAAAGATGAAGGGGATGTTCATGAGAATCAGACGGTGTCAGGATACAGGACATGAGTGCATGAGCTGAAAGATCAAACCCGAGAGGAATAAGAGAAAATCCAAACATGAGGCATCCATCAAGATCGTTGGATGACATCTGACACCGACTCTTCTCAGGAAAATGTATATTAAAATGGCATCAGAACCATGATTAAATCTAAACAGCAGTTCACGTATAACTGGACTGAATTGTCCAAAGTCACTGACAGGCTTTCTATGTGGCCTTGTGGTGGTTTAGAACATGCTCTGTTTGTTTAACTGAATTGAGGGACATCATAAATGACTGATGAATGTAATTTCCTTCTGTCGTCTCTTGTGCTGATGTGGGAATGTCTCTGGCAGATGTAGGGACAACTGCCAATGACTTCAGGCAGCACAACCCAACCGTCAGGGCATTCTGATGAGGATCTTGTAGTGCAACACTAGTGCCTTTGAGACGTGCCTTGTCCTCCAAACGCATCAAATATACGCATTTGGAAAGATACATTTAGTCTTGATTTGGCACAGCTGCTGCTGTTGTGAATGTGCAATGTGTTTGGGGTTTCCAATAAATATCCTTTAAAAGCCACATTCCAATTTTTCAAACTATCCATGTTAAAAAATACAATGCAAAAGGTATCTGGATGTTGTAGTATTACAAAGTGTGTGTTGTGCATGCTTATTTAGTAATAATAAAAAATATTATTTTAATTATAAAATGCTTATTTTAGCTATAAATGCCAATGCTAGTTGTATATGGTAATTTTTTTACTAAAACAACACTGTAGTACCATGTCCAGAAAACAGTAATACCGTGGTGAAAAAAACTCATACTTGTTTTATAGTTTTTGATCGATGCGTGTTTGTAATTGAGAAAACTGGCATTGACGTCCTTGTCACATTACCAGTGTCACTTAATTTTTCAGATCATCTGAAACTGTGAAAATTGAACTACCCTACAAGCCACTTTGAGTTCATCACACTGGTACTTGCTCACTGAAAATGAGTTACTATTCATTTCCCATAATGCAACTGTCAAGAGTTTCTGCCCTTGTGCCAATTTATCCTGTCGGATCTCGTGGCACAATTAAAAGCTGCCGTTTGTCACAGAGTAGTGTCATCGTGCTCTTTGAGAGGATTAATAAGAACTCCAGAGACTGGCTTTAAGCGGGTCGATTGGAGACACCATCATTTACTTTCATGCCAGTTTTGCATGCATTCATCATATTTAAAAATCCTGGCATGAGTCTGTGTCATCAGTTGCCCACTAGGTTAAATCTTTCTGTGCAGGAGGACACTGTGATATGATTGGCAACAATACCAAGAACTCGTTGGCTTTGGCAGCAAAAATCTTAACATGTCAGACTGAGCTAACAGGAAAACTAAATCGTGCAACAGTAAATAAGCTCCATTTAGTTTGTATGTCTTATTTGCAGTACTTACATCATCACTGGCATATGTTGGTATTCAGGTTACAGTAAATGGATTAAAGTTATTCACAGTTAAATAACCCTGTGAAGAGTCCTCCTGGTTTTCTCCTGCAAAAAGACCAAACAAATCTTATTAAAACTATAAAACTTTACTCACTTATTGAATACAGAATTAACTGCTGAAAATAACGACTATATGGTGATTCTGAGGGAAAACACTGATGGGACATCAGCTGTGAATAAAAAAAATATGTATTTTACATAAATATAATCAAACTTTTCTTAATGATAACATCTGTTAGCAGTTTATGATTAGACACGAACACGATCTAACGAACACGAAACAAAGGACGAATTTCACATTAATAATCTCACGATATATATATTTTTTTTAATTATGATATGTTATCGATGTAAATAAATAATCAAACCGTTTCAATTTTGACGGAGCTGAAAGTGACGCTTACCTCACCACAGCCTACTTTGCGCGCGAACTGAGAAAAAAATGACATCACGCATACGTCAGTATACACATAATATGGGATTTTTATATTATAATAATAAAAATTATAATACATACACGTTGTATTTTACTATTAAAAAATACGTTTTTTCGCTTTTAATAGCTGTTGTTGTTGCATATATATTTTGATGTGCTCTATGGTCGTTTTCAGTAGACATAAAATGATAACCATAATACATCAGCTGATATGAAATGCCTGGACAATATCATGGACACAGCAACTGTTTAAGAAATTAAGAAATTTAAGAAATTAATATATTACAATGTCCATAGACAGACAATGTCTGATATAGTTCAAAAAACTTTATTCACTTTATCTCTTTTTTTCCAACCATTTCGTTTAGAAATAGCTACATGAGAGATATGTTAATTTTGTGTTGATAAAGCTTTGGCAGAACATATTTAACTTGATTTTTGTGAACTTTGACAAGAAAAGAGAGTGTTAAATGGCCAAATGGTGTATTTGATGTTAATATTTGTGTGTATTGATCAGAAGTGTGGGTGGGAAGCAGGCCTATTTATATAGTACAAATGAAATCCAACAAAACCTCCTGTTATAACATCTTTTTCTTTCATATCTTTTTCTTATTCTCACAATATGAAGCCTCAATAACAATAAAGCACCTTGTTTCATCAACATAATCACAAGTGAAGGGACTAAACCTCATAAAGATGCCTTTTGCACCATAAACAAATGAAAACCAGCTCTTTATTTTCTCATGAATAGCAGCAGGAAGGGGTCTGATCCTGTTCTTGTTTCATACTAGTGCTGCCACTAATTGCTCTAAATTAGTACTAGTTCATCCCTTTCAGCGCAATGCAATTAAAACACTGTGGAAAAGGAAATGTTCATATTTACAGTATAAGGACAAACATGTATGTTATCGGTTTTTGAGAGCATGTAACCAGTCTGAAAGATTCCCAGAAACTTGGAATATTTATTTATTCGTTTATTTATTTTAAGACCTGGGAAGGTCTATATAGTCTCCACTGAAACTGAAATTTTACCAGGAATACATCACACCTCATACTCATATATTTGCACAGTGAATTAAGGGATTGATTTTAGAGTGCACTAATGGGAAAGAGTTTAATGATATCATCAGAGTGTTTGTGACCGCCGATGTGTGACTTATGGATGCTGGCGCAGTCGGCAGGAAGCTGATCAGCCCTTTTAATCAACCACAGTGAGTACAGTTGAGCTACTTTGTGTGTGTATAAATCTGTGCATTAGGATGAACAGCCAAATGTCAAAATGAAGGACGTAGAGAGAGCTGCTTGACTTCTAAATTATCTTCACACATCATGTGCTTCTGATGTGCACTGCAGTGGACCGAGCAAGTCTTTGTAACCATTCAGAGTGATGTTTTTAATTCATGCAACTGCCATAGATAATGACCTTTGACCCTTTCTCATAGTTCTCTCCTATTTTATTTTGAGTTTTTATTTACAACCATCCGAATTCAAATGGCTAAGAAAGGTGATGAAGCACATATTAAAAAATAATAATAATAATTGTTGTGTTAGTGGTGTATATTCTTTTTTTTCATATATATTAGATATTATAATACATAAAAATATTAGACCATCTCAAATGCTAGCCTGATGACTATTTATGGGTGTTTGTCTCCCTCTTTTGGATATAGTGTGAATTTATTCACATCAATTTGGGTCAAGTGTGAACAACTCTTAATTTAGAAATTGGAGTATGTTGTGAAGATTTACTTGATAATTCTTAAAAAAAAATTTATTTATTAATTAATTATTATTTTTTATTTTTTTGCTGTAAAACAGGAGTCAAAATGTTTGTACCATAAAATTACATTTGCATTGAAGCCTTTCAATACTGAATGTTTATTATTAATAAATATAAATAAAAATAATAATATAAATAAAAAATTATTAGAGATGTAAATGATAATATTATAATACAAAGCATACAATAAAACACATTATATTATATATATATATATATATATATATACATATATGTGGTGGAAAATTTATATAAAGTTGAACAGTGAGATTTTTTTTTATCTCCGTATAAACATTTAATTCATTAATTAAATAAACACGAATTAAAGTCTACTAGAAAAGTTGACCATAGCGGATTCTTACCTGATAATGTATGTTAGGGACGTTTATGTATTTAAAATAAATGTACTGAATCCGAGAATTTGAGCCAAACAATATTAGCAAACATTATATAAAAACACACACATATATATATATATATATATATATATATATATATATATATATATATATATATATATATATATATATATATATATACATACATATACATATACATATACATACACACATATATATATATATATTTCTATAGATCAGATTACGTCAGTGCGTAAGCGGGTTCTCTCTTCACATCTCGCGAGACTCTGTCACTCATCACCGTTGGTGCTCTTCAGCTATCGCGATACTCGTTCACATCTCACCGGCTGTGTTGCTCCGTCTGTTTGCGACTCGGGGAGAAGATGGCGGCTCGTAACGTTAGTGGTTTTCAGCCTGCGACACCCGGAGGTGGCGGAGCCCCAATGGGGCCCGGGCCTCCGGTAGCCGGTGCAGGGCCCGGTATGGGTCCCGGTACGCCCTCGGGACGGATGGGACCCGGCGGCCCTCAGAACCATATGTATCGACCACCGATGCCCGGATACCCGGTAAGGCGCGAGAAGAACAAAGAAGCACCCTTATCTAGACGGAGGGTTTTGGTTTTAATGTTTGCATGCAGGGCCTATGGCTTTATTCAATGCATCACACATTCAGACTGTTTTGAAACGATTTACAAATGTTAAAATAATAATATATTGCATTACTATGCTCGCGTGCTGTGGTATTGATTTGAGTAATGCTAGGTCACTGCAAAGCATCAAACTCCTCTTTCTTGATTTGTAATCCAAAACAAGTGATTTGAGTATTTATCTTAGAATTGGCATAAATGAAAATGAACCAGCAGTAAATTTTGATGACGTTAAATCTTGGATTTCTAAGGCCTAAACTAGGGCCTACAGGAGCATCATCCTGATGGGTTTGTTGCAATTATATTACAGATATTGTAGATCTTACACATCATATATTTTGCGTGCAGTGTGCCTGAGACTACCCGCGGAAATACTTCCGTTTTGCTTTTTCTGGTTGAACACATATTTATAATTCCTTGAACCATCAACAAACAGTGTACGGGAGAAGTTGTTTGTTGATAGAAACATGGAAAAGTCAGAATGATCATGTTCTTTGAGATGTTCTTAAGAGCATCTTGAGCTTCAGTGACCATCTGTACAAAGAGTCAGATGATCAGCGATGTGTATTTTATCAGTGACCCAGAAACTGTATAATGTTTGTGTACTTTATTATGGCTTAAACATTAAAAAGAACATTAAACATTACTTTTATTGCCTCTAAAAGCTATTGTATTTGTTCAATAAAAATCACAAGTTTAACATTTAGGAAAAAATGTGGAGATTTCGTGCAGGATATTGTTCTTATTTAATTTTGTAAATTTTCTTTTAAACTTCATGTTTAAATTTTCCAAATGTTTGATTTGTGATTGAAGTTGTTTATTCATACATTGGCAGTGGAACAATATGATTTTTTTATTTTCTGCACCTTTATGTTCCCTTTTCCAGCATGAATAGACTCCAGTATTTGTATCTTGACACTGACAACGAGAGGGAACCGTCAGCTGGTTTAACAAAATCATATTACTGAAAAACTAAATGCTTTGATAATTACAGTGGTTGTCTTTTTGTATAACTACAGTTTTGTAAAATGACTGTTAAATTTCAGCAACTTAGTCGTTTTCTTTCATCAAATCCTTGTGGAAATATTACAATTATAAATTCTTTTAATTATTGTCGTCTTTATTTAGTCAAATATTGATGTGTACTGTGATATATGCTGACATTTCATATTGCTGTTTAAATACAAAGCCAGAACAAGAAATTGCATCAAAACTACTTGTTTTTGTCCGGTCGGTTAACCGTCCTTCGTTCCTGTCTTGGCAGAGACCAGGAATGCCTCCAGCAAGTCGTATGACCCCTCAGGGACCCTCCATGGGACCCCCAGGTTTCGGGGCCAGTCCAGTGTCCCGCCCCGGTATGCCAGTCATGGACCCGTCCCGCAAGCGACCGCCACCAAATCAGATCCAACAGGTCCAGCAACAGAATCGCAACCAACAGTAAGTCCAGTTAACACCTCACATGATGAAATAAACCTGATGTTTCCTCCATTGTGCATAATTGGATCTGCAACTCTCTCACTAATGGTGCTGGGTTTTTTTTATTTGTTTTTTAGTGCCAAGAAGAAGAAAATGGCAGATAAAATCCTACCTCAAAGAGTAAGTGGTCATAATTTGTACTGTACTAGTAGACAGCCTTGGTTTTTTTTTTTTTTGCGAAAAAGCTACCATGCAAATACGAAAATTCTTTATATACTATATTAGCCGAGTGCATTACTCCAAAAGGAATTGGAGCTCAAAGACCGGAAAACTAAAGTTGTGCAGATTGTGACGCAAACAGTGTTCCTGCAGCTCAATTGGTAGAGCACTGCGATATCAAGCGCAAAGTTGGGGGTTCGATTCCCCGAGAACATCATGATAGGTAAAAATTGATAGCCTGAATGTACTGTAAGTCGCTTTGGATAAAAGCGTCTGCTAAATGCATTAATTTTTAATTTAAACAGAAGTGGTACAAAACGCTGTTGAGATGATCTTGAGATGATTTTGCCTGTGGATCTCTTTCAGATCCGAGAGCTCGTTCCCGAGTCTCAGGCATATATGGACCTGCTGGCGTTCGAGAGGAAGCTCGATCAGACCATCATGCGCAAAAGACTTGATATTCAGGAAGCTCTCAAGAGACCCATCAAGGTACGTGCAGATCCTTTACCAACAGTGTTCTGGCTGTCTTCGGACTCTTTTAGAGGAGCAAAACTTTGACTGAGCTTGAATCTGGAACTACATTTGATTGAAAGACTTCACTGTTTATCTGTTTGTTCTGTGCAGCAAAAAAGAAAACTACGGATATTTATCTCCAACACCTTCAACCCTGCCAAACCAGATGCAGAGGACGGCGAAGGAACCGTTGCATCTTGGGAGCTGCGTGTGGAGGGACGACTTCTTGAAGACGTAAGCCAGATTCTGTCATCTCGCAGTGATTGAAGATTCTATGTAGAGGTAGACGATTATTTGTGTAAACTATGAATGCGTTTCTCCGTATCAGACTGCTGTGTCCAAGTACGAAGCCACCAAGCAGAAGAGGAAGTTTTCTTCTTTTTTCAAGTCTTTAGTGATCGAGTTGGACAAAGACTTGTATGGACCTGACAATCATTTGGTGGAGGTGAGTGCATTTCTCAGCTGTGGTTCTCTCCACTAGATCTCTTTCGTTGTCACTTTTGTGCCAGTTTTCAGTCATTCAGGAGTCGTTGTCTTTGATTTCAGTGGCACCGAACCGCTACAACTCAGGAGACGGATGGATTTCAAGTGAAGAGGCCTGGAGATGTTGGTGTCCGCTGTACTGTACTGCTTATGCTGGACTACCAGGTGAGCAGAAACTACCAGCAGGTGGCACTCCACACTGTAAACAAATGTGAGTATTTGTGACTGAGACAAATTGTTCTCTTTCTAGCCTCCTCAGTTTAAGTTGGACCCCAGACTTGCCCGGTTACTGGGGATCCACACTCAGACCCGGCCCGTGATCATTCAGGCTCTGTGGCAGTACGTGAAGACCCACAAACTCCAGGACCCTCATGAACGAGAGTTCATCAACTGTGATAAATACCTCCAGCAGGTAACAAATATTAGAGTTTGGCTCTTGATCCTTTTAGCTCAGGTGTTCCGACTGGAAATGCCTGCTTAGACTTGACTGCAGGAAGTAGCATCTAAGCTAGTTGTTTTTTTGTGTTTGGTATGAGTCTGATGGATTTTGCGTTGTCCATATATGTGCTGTCAGAGGTTAGAAAGTTGGTTAAATGCATCTTTTAACCAGTGTAGTGGCTGCAATGCTAATGTCTTCAGATGTTGTTGTTGATATTCAAACCCAATAATTGACAAATCTCCTCATTCAAGATTTGTGAGACCCAATAATTGCTGGTCCTCCTCATTTTAAATCTTTGAAACCCAAGCATTGTCAGTTCTCTTTGGTCAAGATTGTTGGAACCCAATAGTTGCTGTTTTTCCTTGTTCGAAGCCTGATAATTGTAGGTTCTCCTTATTTGAGATATTTGAATCGCCAAAAATGACTGTACATTATTTAAAAGATAATTTTACCCAAATACTCCAGCTCTCTTCATTCTAGATATTTGAAACACTATAATTATTGGTTCTTGGTCAAGATCTTTAAAGCCCAGTAATTGTCAGTTCTCCTCGATCAAGATCTTTTAAACCTGAGAATTGCAGGTTCGCCTTGTTTGATATATTTAAAAGCCAAAAATGGTCCGTTCTCTTTGTTAAAGAGTCACCTCAGTTCTTCTAGATTCTAGATCTTTGAAACCCCGTATTTGTCTGTTCTCATTCAAGCTCTTTGTGATCCAGTAATTGTTGGCTCTCATTGTTGTAGATCTTCGAAACCCAGAGGATGAAGTTTTCTGAGATTCCTCAGCGGCTGCATGCACTACTGATGCCCCCCGAGCCAATCATCATCAATCATGTCATAAGGTAACCGTCAATCACATGATGTCACTCAGAATTGCTGTTTCTGCCTCGTCTGTGATGCAACATCTAAACATCCTTTTGTATCAGCGTGGATCCCAATGACCAGAAGAAGACGGCATGCTACGATATAGACGTGGAGGTGGACGACACCCTGAAGACCCAGATGAACTCTTTCCTGCTGTCCACGGCCAGTCAGCAAGAGATCGCAGGCCTTGACAACAAGGTACAAAGGTTTTGCATGTGGCTGAATAAACATTGCTCAGCATACCACTGCAGGGGCGAGCGCCGGTGTTGCATTTGCACTGTTGTTTTGTTGTATATCCTGGGCTTTCCTGCTGCATATCAAAGTGACTCTTGGCAACACGCCAGTCTCAATATTGTTTTCATCTTTTTTTGTGAATAGAAGCCTGGGAGTGGTCAAGGATAAAGCATCCTGTTTTCTGTCAACTCTGGACATGTTTAATTGTATTATTCTCTGTTTGCTGAGAATCTTGAGGAGCCTAGTAACCCTTTCATAGATAGCAACCGGACTCACCGTGGTTACACTGTTGCCACAGTTACTTCGTGCTTGATGAAATCATTGTTTTCAGCTTGAGTGATTGTGAAATGGTGAAATCAGCTGTGGGTCAAAGTTCAGTTCTTTTGGATTCCTCTATAAAAGTTTATATGGCACCACATTCAACCAAAAGTGGATTTATGATTGATTTGCTGATATTGCATATGATGTTATATCTGCATAGTAACATCTAGCCTTTTTAAAATATTGGACAAGCGCTAGTGTTTATAATCTTGGAAGCATTTTTGATCATATTTGACTAAAACCTGCTGTGAACTTTCACACACTTGAGACCATTCCCCTTTGACCCAGTTGAACCTCTAGTCAGTTTGCAACTGTCAAAAACAGTGGTTGACCTTTGTATTTATGAAATATCAGGCGACAGTAAAACCTGCATGATGTTGACCAAGATTGTTTGTGATTTCTCAAATACAAAAGTTTGATAATGAACTTTATATTGAGGACACATTCAACCTTGTGAACCAGAACTAACTGTTATATGATTAAAATGTTGTATAATGGTAATCATGATCCCACATGTGTGCTTGCTTGATCCCTCAGATCCATGAGACCATCGAAACCATTAACCAGCTGAAGACTCAAAGGGAGTTCATGTTGAGCTTCGCAAGAGACCCGCAGGGCTTCATTAATGATTGGCTCCAGTCCCAGTGCAGAGACTTGAAGGTGAGACCAAATGCTTCAAGGAGAGTGGCATCTAAAACGCTTTATATTACCACACTTTTTGCCCTTGTTTTATGGTAATATAATATTTTTTATGGACACATGAAGTTGGAAGTTCCATTTTATCTTAATAAACCTGCCGGGAATAAACCTTCGCCCAGAGCTGTAGTCGTTCACCATCTGTATGTTTGCTCAACAGAGTGTTAGTTAGTGGACTGACTGGAATTGTAATGATTGTGGGGGTTGGGAAAGTGTTTCACAGGCCTTTGTATGTGATGCTGAATTTCTAAACCGCTAGGGAAAATAAAGCTTGCAACTGTTTGCTCAGTCCTAATTTATCAGTCTAAAAATATGTTGCAAAGCAGTTGCATGCATTTCCTTGGGACTGGACGATGTGATGAATTTCTGAAAGTGTGTTGCTCCAGACAAAAGCCATTAATCAGTAACCGTTAGATTTGATCTGCTGACATCTGAATTCGGTCTCCTTGCAGACGATGACAGATGTGGTTGGAAACCCAGAGGAGGAAAGGAGAGCAGAGTTCTACCACCAACCCTGGGCTCAGGAGGCTGTGTGCAGATATTTCTATTCAAAGGTGATGCTTTTTCACTCATTTAGCCACTGTGAAACTTGAAATCTCAAAGGGCATTATCCTTATTATTGACGTTTTCCTCAATCTTGTTTTCTCAGGTTCAGCAAAGGAGACAGGAGCTGGAACAGGCTCTTGGCATTCGAAACACATAAACAAGCTCCCGGCCGTTGGGACACAGGACCAGAGGGGGTTCTGGGTAGCAAATGTCTTGCCGATCTGTGCTGCAGATGCTGATCACTACAGTTTATCTTGTGCTGTCCTGCTGTAGCTGCCCAGGAATAACCCTTATACAGAAATGACCTTATTTTTGTTGTGACTCCGCCAAACTGTTGTCTGCTGTCATTCTTATTTTTACGTATTTCAAGGTTCCCACGCGACTGAATGTTTGTCAAGGTGATTTTTTCGACGCGGTCACTTCGGAAAATGTCGATTTCTGACCAAACTGACAGGCTTTGTTAAATAATATTATGTTACTAAATTCCAGATCGCAAGAATGCTAATGTTTGAGCCCATTCACAACTTTCCGTATTAACCAGTCAACAAGAGTTACTTTTTGGAGGGGGGGGTCATTGTTTATTTTTGAAGTTATCGATATTGTCTTTGATATTTTAATGTTCTCATAATATGAACTTTATGAAGATCTAGTCTAGTTAAGTATAGATGACTAATAATGACATAGTGTAGTACCTCAGCTCTGTGAAGATGAATCATTTGGAAGTCCCTTGAACAAGTCTGTTGATATGAAAGGCGAGCTCACTTGTTAGCATTTTCAGCAACGCTCAATATAAGATTGTTTTTAGTCGTTTAGGTGCACAAGGTTAGATGTACTGCTGATCGACCTGTTTGATTATTGATCTTTTGGTCACAAGCTTTTTTCCAGGACTCTAAAGTAATTCCACTCTAACCTCGCTGTGATATGTATTCATATATTTCGAGAAATGCATTCATGGTTTATTGGTTCAATTGATTAATTCTTGTCATTCAACTTGTCACTTTAAATGTGAATAATATGAAAAACTTGCCAGTGCAAGTATGAACTGGTCATGAGTACCCACAAAACATCTAGGAAAACGGTCGAGTTTTAATGCTGCAGAGAGGCTGGGGGTTCTTCCACTCGAGTGATTCAAAGCGTTTAGAAGTGAAGTGCTAAAGACTTTAACATTCTGGGCAGTTTAAGTTTTAACTACATTTTGTTGTTTTCCTAAAGTCATGTATTTGTTTTGATTTTTATATCTTACAGTCTTGATATTCTTTGTTTGCTTTAATGGACCAAATGTTGTATTTCTCTACTAGTCCTTGTGTTATAATAAAGATAAACTTGTATCAATGCTCAACTCGATGTAAAATGCAATCAGTGCTCTTAATGTTTTTTTCCTGATGTGTGGAATTAGAACTGTCTTTTTTAATTTATTATACAATTAACATTTTTATATACAAACTACAGTACATATATACGGAGTTAAGCTAACTGAGACTTGTTATAGCACTTTGTTTGCTTCCATTGTCCTTATTTGTGAGTCGCATTGGATAAAATTCTCAACTAAATGTAACCATACACAAATCAATTCTCGGCAAAAATAATCTGAAAAATATGTAAAAAATCACTTAATCTGGAAAGTATCACCTGTGTAAAAACGTGATAGTTTTAGACACATTGTAAATGTGACAGACATCTTCTGAATGTCTATTTGACATCTGATAGGAAACGTCCTAAAGACGAATTGATGATAAAAAAACACAAAAAAATACGTCTTGCAGATGTAAAAGCAGACGTCAATTAGTTGTCTCCGTGATGTACATGTGCTATAAGGGACACATTTTTTGGATTTGCCTGTCGTTAACGCGGTATATTCTTTGGAGGTTTTGGCGCCTAAATGCCAACTGAACTTCCTGACAGATGAATTGGCACAAACATGTTTTGAGTGACAAAAGTTCTGATTTGTTTGTTCAAATAAACAATTATTATCATTGATACTTACTTTTCGACGAACCGTTACCTCAGGAGTCTATTTTGTGTGAAAATGCGAGGTCGCGTATTTAACCGTGCTTTGTGATAGCATAAATGCTTCTTGTAATAGCCTACAGAAATTTCCACCTTCTTGTTTCAAGTCTTAACAATTAAATCCCACGTAATTTGCAACTTAAAGACAGTACGAGTGATAGTTTCTAATAATAATTATAAATCATCGGATCAGTGGTCAGTCCTGTCTCGAGTTGAGCTCAGCCAATGCGTGTTAAGGGGAGTGAGGCGCGTTCACGGGCTATTTAACAGCGCGCCCACAGGATTCTCTTCGGTCCGTCAGCGGCTCTCGGACACACTGAAGTCTTACAGCAAGTCCAGCCGGGACAGACGCGCAGCATGGCGGCCAAGAAAGTCTGCATTATCGGCTCTGGGAACTGGTGCGTGACATTTTCATTGCGTGATTGTTTTACACTGTTTTTGCTGGTTTATGTTTTACAGCAATAGCGCGAAGCTACTGACTGAAGTACATTTGGAAACAGCTTGTTTTAATGTATTTCTATTTTAAGAGATTGAATAAATAGTTGCACGGATTTCCTCTATGGATATCAAGTGCAAACCAGGAATAGACTACCTAACCTCTACAATCACAGATATCATAAAAAATGTTGGATTTTATATTTGTATTTTTTTTTTAGCCTACAAATTATTATTTTTATTATATATGATGTATTAACGGTATTGTATGGAATGTCCAAATGTGCATTGTTTTGCTTTCTGAGATTATGTGCTGAGAAGATATTTGCTGAGTAATGATTGAACCTTGTTGTCCAGTGATCCTCACAGGCTGCAGTCTTTTCTTTCTGCCCCATACACTTCAGGCTGTTTTATGGTGTTGCAGAGCTGTAATGATCTGGATTATTATTACCATCCATAATTAGTGTCTTAATTGCATGTTTCATGCTTCCAGTGATAGAGGATTATTAAGTTTATATTTAGAAGTTTATGATTGCAGACACTATTTTAAGAGTTGTGTAATGTTTGAATATCTTTAAATACACTATAGTACAGTACTTACCAAAAACCAGTGGTAAATGCAACAACGTTTACCACTTTAAGCACCTGTCCCAAGTTGCAACAAAGTCAGGAGCCAAAAAACCTGTAGTTTAGAGAATGTGTGTCACATGAAGTTCTCTTCTAGTTCTTCTGCTAATTAAGCTCTCAGTAGATGTCATTACTTAATCCAGCAGAGTATTGGCTGCTGTTTATCCAGTACAGTTTGTCTGTAATGTCAAAGTTCTTTCATTTCCTCAGGGGTTCTGCCATTGCCAAGATAGTGGGCGCCAATGCAGCAAAATACAACACGTTTGAAAGCAAAGTGAACATGTGGGTGTTTGAGGAGATGGTCAACGGACGCAATCTCACTGAAATCATCAACACCGAACACGAGAATGTTAAATATTTGCCTGGACACAAGCTGCCGCCCAATGTGGTGAGAACACAAAGCATCTCTAGAATCCTTGAACCCTTTAAACCATTACTGCCATTTAACAACAGTAAATGTAATGCTGCAGTGGAAATGTAGAAATCAAGTAGTGTCGTTATGATGTAAAGAAGCATATCTTTGCTTACCAATCTTGAAACTAGTGTGATGAAAAGTGGTGTTTGATATAAGAAAAGTGTAATAAAACCAGTGATAAATGGTTGTTTTTCTTTAGCTGGCGGTTCCAGATCTGTTGGACTCGGTAAAGGGTGCAGATATTCTCATTTTTGTCATCCCTCACCAATTTGTGGCCCGAATCTGTGACACCATCAAGGGTCACATCAAGACGGACGCTGTGGGAATATCCCTCATTAAGGTTTCCTCATATGCATTTTTTATGTTTCAGTTTGTATCTGGACCTGCAGCACTGTTATATCACTTTGTGTGTTTCGTAAGGGTGTGGATGAGGGTCCCGACGGACTGAAACTGATCTCTGATGTCATTAGGGAAAAACTTGGCATCACCATGACCGTGCTTATGGGAGCCAATCTGGCCAATGAGGTTGCTGATGAGAAATTCTGTGAAACTACGATTGGTAAGTACACCAAAATGGAAATATTATGATTTGGTAATGACAGAAGGAAAATGTGCCCATATACGCCACTGTAGACTACACACAGCCACTGTATTTCTCCAAATAATAATCTTGTGTTTAGGGTGTAAAAGCAAAGCTCACGCACCCCTGCTGAAGGAACTGATGCAAACACCAAACTTCCGTGTGACGGTGGTGGAGGATTCTGACGTTGTGGAGATCTGTGGGGCGTTAAAGGTAAAAAATCCATCCATTCAGTTTTGGAAGCATTTAGATTAATAAAAGTTAGGAAGTAATTGATGTTATTGTAGAACATTGTGGCAGTGGGCGCTGGTTTCTGTGACGGTCTGGAGTTCGGTGACAACACCAAGGCCGCCGTGATCCGTTTGGGTCTGATGGAGATGATTGCCTTTGCTCGACTATTCTGCACGGCCAGTCCGGTCTCTCCCGCCACGTTTCTGGAGAGCTGCGGCGTCGCCGACCTCATCACCACCTGCTACGGAGGACGCAACCGCAAAGTCGGAGAAGCGTTCACTAGAACGGGGAAAGTATGTTTGCTGGTCCTTTAGGATTAAAAGTTACACTCTTTTTCAGTGTTCTTGTGCATCGCTAAATATGTGTTTGCTGTCAGTCTATCGAGGAGCTCGAGAAGGAACTGCTGAACGGCCAGAAACTTCAAGGTCCAGCAACCGCAGCGGAAGTTCATCAGATCCTCAAACACAAAAACCTGGTGGAAAAGTAACTATCTTTGTGCTCTTCACAATCAGTGCTGGGTAGTAAAATTACCTCATGTAAATCAATGTGAAAAATGAGTTAGGTCAAAATTGATCTAAATGTAATCAAAAGATTATCACATGTTCACAAAATGTTCACATTATGGAAAAATATTTTTTCCTTTTTATTAATGTCAATTTTTTTCTGTCTCTCTGCAGGTTCCCCCTGTTTAATGCGGTTTATCAGATCTGTTTCCAGGGTCACCCAGTCAAAGAGTTCATCTCCTGTCTACAGAACCATCCAGAACACATGTAAACATCATCATGGACATTACGGCTGTTTTAGTTGTTTTTTCATTAACACATTTTGAAATATCTGTCTTAATGTTGTGAATTAAAAGTGCATAAAATTTTATTTGGGATAAAATGCATTTTAATGGATTTTTGACCTGTTTTCAAGTCTTACACTCTTGCAAACTACATGTAACATTTCTTATTCTGTAATGTTGCTGCCAATGAAAAAGTGCCTTAAAGTTGGAAGTTGCTTTTCCATGTGCCATAAAAACAGATTTGGTTCACTCTTTGGGTCTGCATGTTTGTACGTGAAATCATTAGTGATTTCAGAAATGACTTAGAACGAAACTCACATTGAATCAAGTGTGTGTCTGTACATTGATATTACTCACTACACATGGAATGTGACCTTTACTTTGCACAACTCTCTCTGACACAGTTCACCTTTAACATTTTAGGGATTCAACCCTTGACCTTTTCTTGAGAGCAAGTAGCTCCTTACATAAGGCAGAATGGGGTATTTCAATTATTAACGTTTTTCCAAATGGACTGATTTAAATTGCACTGCAGAACAGATCTTATGTTTACATTACAGTGATTGCACTGTTTATTCAACGATAGAATCATCTCAGGTGCGTTTTCAAAACATTATTTTCATATTCCACATGAGAAAGATCAGTTGCGTGACTTACTTTCGGACCTGTGTGTTGTTTTGATTATTATTGGTTCTTTAGCTCTTTCTCTATGAGAACAGCAGCATCTATTAATAGCGCGCGGGTAAAAGTTTCGCGCTATTTTTGGAGAGGCGATTTCCCGCTTTGGACACTAGAGAGTGATGATTTGCTAAAATGTCCAGAAAAGCACATTGTGCGAAATACTGTGAGCTACCATGCAATCAGGGATGAGTAGTTCAGATACATATGTATTTAAAATACAGAACACTATGTTTACTTTTATTTTAAAGCCATTGGGAAAAATCTAATGTAATTTGTATTGAAATGCATTTATGATTAGTATTTTTATATTTTGTGCGAGTAAGCCTCTTTATCAGGTTGCTGATTTATTTCAGACATGAACTCCCCACAAACCCAGCATTTATCACGTGAGCTGCAGCCTTATACAGCTCCATCCAGCATTGGGTGAGTGACTTTTCTGGAATAGGATGTCATGGTCAACTGTACTTGTTTATTAATGTTAAAATAGTGCATCATTCAGATTTGCTTTCAGTTAACATAAAAGAATTAAAGAGCACCGATAAGCGAAAAATATTGTTATAAAAAGTTTTGATAGTTATTTATTAATTTTTATTTTTTTTAATCAACAAGCTTGTTGGTGTTTAAAGCATCACTGCATGTTAGAGCTGTGTGATATGACAACATTGTGTCGATGATATAAAATGTGAATAGTTCAACCAAGTCTGAACTGACTGGAGTTTTTCAAAATCATTTACATTGAAAAAGGCTTATCGGGGTAAGCAAATATATCCATGCAATTTTTAGCGGGAAAACGATGGGGTTGAAAAAGAAGCATGGATGAATGGTTGAGTTCACACTTGCATGTTGGCAATGTCAGTGTGAGGTCAACCATAATGGACGGAAATGTTTGTTTTGATGCGCGAGATGCTGGCATAGATTACCTACATCTTTTTTTTTTTTTTCATTTTTAGCATGGTCAGTCTATTTTCTGATTACATAAACACTTCAGAAGAACATTGATTACCCCATATGAGTGTGTTTCTAGCAACTGTTGAAACTTTGTATCTACGTCAGACTTATAGGCAATGTGAAAGGTTATAATCTGAGCACCCCGCTTTATTTTTTTATCCACCCGTTAACGTATGGGTTATTCGTGAACTAATCTGGGCTAAATCATCTGATTAATTCATGTAATACATAATAATGATAATAAATAAAAGTATGACTATGTAACATACTCTGCAGTTTTTCATTTTCTGCAGTACTAGCTATTTATTTATTTTTTGTAAATTTCAATGGGATATTGACTGTAATTTTGGATAGACTCAACCTTCATGTCATAGGCTAGACATTATGCTATTTTAATAAAAAGAGAAACACGTGACCGGTAGTCTACAACCATGCAGCTTCCCACACTAGAGGAAAAACGAGATAAGAAATGACCTCTGAGATTAGTGAGGCATCCACTTTAACATTTCGGAGGAGATAAATGTAATGCCTTGCTCAAGGGCACTTCAGTCATGGTATTGCCAGCCTGAGACTCAAACCAACAACCTAAGTGTTATGAGTCAAACTCTCTAACCATTAGGCCACGACTTTCCAAAATTGTAACGTTGTATTGTAACACCCTGTTTCATTTACATTAATAAAATTACATTATTATTATTATAACATTTTTGATGTATAACGTTTTACAGGAGAGCCCAAGATCTGTATATATATATATATATATATATATATATATATATATATATATATATATATATATATATATATATATATATATATATATATATAATCAAATCAAAACATAAACATTCCCTCTATACAAATATTATTGGTGTTGGAGTGATTCAAGATTTTTATTTGTCACATACACGATTATAAAGGAAATATATAACCAGCAGTGAAATGTGAGTCAGGACCGCTCCGTGTATAGTGCAATTATTAAACAATACAACACAACATTCTTTTTAAATATACATGAATATAGCTATGAATGAAATAAAACTAAACAATAAAAATAAGAATAAAAAAATTATAAACTATATAATTATAAATTATAAATTAAAAGATGTATACTGTAGAATTAAATATAGAATGGAAAATAATGTGCATGAAAGTTCACTGTATTCTTAAATATTAAGATACCCAGGGATGTACAAGAGGCAAAGTGCATATGTGCATTATACTGTAGTCTTAAATATTAAGATAAACAGGAATGTACAAGAGGCAAATGTGCAGACACTGTCAGAATCTAAATGTGAGGTAGTGAATGATGAATATCTATCTGATAAAGTAAAAATTTAGTGGAGACATGAAGATGTTAAGAGGCTGGTTTAGAGTTTAGGAGCCTGATGGCCTGGGGGAAGAAACTCCTCCTGGGTCTCTCGGTTTTTGCCATCAGGCTGCGGAAGCGCTTACCAGATGGCAGCAAAAGTGAAAAGATGGTTACTGGGGTGGGTGGAGCCCTTGATGATTTTAACTGCTCTGCTTTTGCAGCATTTGACGGCTTTGCAGTCTTGACTGGAGTTGTTTGAAGCTGCTCACCCTCTTCACAGGGGTCCCACTGATCATAAGAGGTTTATAGGGCTGCTGCTGTCTCTTCCTGAAGTCCACAATCAGTTCTTTAGTTTTGCTCACATTCAGAGAGAGAGACTGTTGTCCTGGCACCATGATGTTAATTTCTCTACCTCATCCTAGTATGGGGTCTCATTATTGTTGTGAATGAGGCCCAGAACTACAGTATCATCAGCTAATTTGATTATAGATGTGGAGCTGTGCGAAGACATGCAGTCATGTGTGTAGAGAGAGTAGAGCAGGGGACTCAGGACACAGCCCTGTGGGGCTCCTACATTCAGGGTGATGGAGTTGGAGGTGTACTGGCCTAGTTTCACCAATTGAGGTCTGCCGGTGAGGAAATCAAGAATCCATTTGTAGAGTGGGGAATTCAGGCTGAGGTCCATGAGTTTGGAAGCTAGCTTCCGGGATGGAGGAGCAGATGTAGTTTTTAACCAGTCCCCAAAGACTATTCATGACTATTGATGTGAGGGCAACTGGACGATAATCATTCAGACAAGAGGGTCTATTGTTCTTAGGTACAGGGACGATGACTGATTTTTTGAAGGAGATGGGAACCACCGATGTAGATGATCTGCATGATATCTGACTCAGTTGGAGTGACTTCCATGTCATCTGGATTTGGTCGTTTTTTTTTTCCTGGGTGACTAGTTGTGTAACATTGAGTGCATACTAAAAAACAAAAACAAGACTACATTAACAAATGCAGTGTTTAGCACAGCTGTACACCAATTATAAGACCACTTATCACTCATCAACATGAATTCCCCACAATCAATTCCTCCTATTTGCACTTGGATGGGTTAAATGCAGAGCAGCAATTCCGAATATGGGATACCATGCTTGGCAAATGTCACAACTTTCACTTTCACTTCATGAACATTGGTGGGAGCTGCTGTTCTTTGCAAGATTTGGCAGAGCCTCAATGGTGTATTTTTATGTGCTTGAGGTAGTGGATGTTGCCTGCATACAGACCCATTAGGAGTCCAAATGCCTTGGGGACATGGGATATGTCAGTGATGACAGTCAGTTAGTCAGTCAGTCATATTTATATAATTAAAATGACATTAAAGTTTACTCGACTTATACTTAAATATATTTGAACTATACTCCTAGAATCTGTGTTTTCATTAGTATAGGGTAGAGGGCGCTAGTACACATCTTCTGCACAGAATTTCCAAAAAAACACAAGTGAAGAAGAAAAAAGAAACAAATACTTACACATGTAACAGCATCAAAACTGTAACGTTATGGAATAAAATGACTGATGAAGATGTAATAATACAGTCAAACTTTGGGGTGTTGATCGACTCCATCTACGTTTTGATTATCATTCTGAATCCAATCCACACATTAATGTTTTTAAAGTAATAATGCATGAAGCTAATATATATATATATTCTGAATCCAATCCACACATTAATGTTTTTAAAGTAATAATGCATGAAGCTAATATATATATATATATATATATATATATATATATATATATATATATATTTTTTTTTTTTTTTTTTTTTTTTTTTTTTTAAGCAGATACCCTGTTCTTTTTTTGGAGGTTTTGTATGTTCAGATATTCATGTAACAAAATATATACACATTAAAACCTAAATAGTGACATAGTATATTTAAAGAATGAGGTAAAGTTCACTTAAAGAAAACTTATGAGTATACTTGCAGTATAAAACTACTAGACTAGTAGTTTACTGAGACTATACTTAAAAGTGTACAAAGTATTGAATTAGTAAACTATCAGTGTACCTATAAGTTCACTTTTAGTATAATTGCAGTACAAACTACAAACATAGAGGTAAAATATTTGTGTATTCAAAGTTACTTTTATATTCTAGAAAGTGGGCCAATTTAGTCCCAAGGCGTATTGAAACAGTAAACTTACAAGTATAGCTACTACTAGAACACTGATATGTGTATACTTGCTACATAAAGTATACTTAAAAATATACTTGAACTTTACTTAAGTAAAGTAAATATCTGAACATACAATACCTCCAAATAAAGAACAGGTATCTGCTTGTAAACCAAACATTTTATTTTAGCTTCATGCATTATTTTTGAAACACTTTAATGTGTTTCACAAAAAATTAAGAAATATCATTTTAATTATGACCTCTTCATCAGTCGACATTTTATTCCATAACGTTACAGTTTTGATGCCGTTTCATGTCAGATGATCGTTACATGTGTTAGTATCTGGGGTTTCTTTTTTCTTCTTCACTTGAGGTTTTTTTTTTTTTTTTTTTTTTTTTGGAAATTCTGCACAGAAGATGTGTACTAGCGCCCTCTGCCGAATAATAATGAAAACACAGATTCTAGGATTATAGCTCAAATATATTTAGACTTTTTTGTATTTTTTTTGTTTTTGTAAATGTCATTTTAAATATGTTTCTGAGGAGTACATAAAGCCCATTTCTGAGAAGTACATAAAAAGTAAACTAAAAGCATACTTTCCTATTTTTTTTGTTTAAAATAAATATACTAATAGCACACTTGAATAAACTTGTTTTTTGTTAGGATAACCCCCAAATTTTTCACTATTAGGCATGCCATTATTGAAAGAACCAATTTTAAATTCTGAGATATAAATTATCTGTGTACTTTAGTTTTGTCTTTACTAGTTTTTCTATTGTTCATGAGCTGCTCTAAAAGATTGGAGATCTCCACATAATCTTGGATCCATGGCCAATAACGCTTACATCATGTAACCGCTGTCTCTGGGTGTGGCAGCATTTGTGATTTGACAAGTTTGGGATTTTAAAACTTAAATTCAGCCCTATAAAATCTCTATATTCCAAGAGGAAGTGCCCAGTATCATTGCTTTACCATTCATATTTTGATCTTGGACACTTTATGTCCCTCTACTCACCTATTTTTTTAAGGAATCTTGGAGCATCTATGTTTATCAGCTTTACAAGAAGCTCTGTCTTTACATCAGAGTCTAAACTCTCTCTATATTTCACAGTTAGACCTCTCTATGCTTAATCCAGTCCAAGTTTTTTCTGATTGAGAAATCAAGGAAACAGTTTACTTCTTTCATAGGGTTGGACAGGTGCCTATTAAAATAAAGCAGTTTGTTGTTAGTTAAACAGCTTACAAAGAACTGCTATAAGACCATTGAATTATCAACTTGCAAATGAATGTGACAAATCAAAATTTGAGGAGGTCTCTGTAGTGGTAATTGTAAATGCAGTACCTGCCCACGAGGGAAAAGATGAAAGTCTCTGAAAGTCAGTTGAACATGTCTTGGCTGTTTTAGTGTCTTTTTCCTTCTGCAGCGTCTTCTAGTTTATCATTTGGTGATGAGGATCTGATGGGGCATCAGAGTTTTGACTCGGGATGCAGTTATCTTCCCCTGCCTTTCAGTCTTTCTCCATTCCAGCCCATCCCATTCCTCTTACAGGGGGTGTAAGCAATCTCCTATCAGCTTTTCCTGTTCTCCACACCCATAATGTTGTATCGCCAATTGGCAGCTGCCCAGGATGTCGATTTGTTTGTTCTATAAAATGAACACTCGAGAGAGCCACATTGTAAACTTTGACTACAACTGCATATAAGCAATCTCTGCTATGGTCAGTCATCTATGCATGCAACTGTCCAAAATTGAAGGAATTTCATCCAGTTAGCATTATAGTAGTTCTTCATTTTATTTTAATTAGCAAGTTATCCTTGATGGAAAAGAAAACTTTATTGTCATTGCACATGTAAGGTACAAGGCAACAAAATGCAGTTAGCATCTAACCAGAAGTGCAATAATATACATAAGTATATATTTTATATATGTAAGTACAGAATATAAAGTGTCTACAATATGTTGCATGTGTACAATAAATATACAAATAAGCCTATGGATATAATTTAAAGATTTTTTAAATACTATCAGCATGATATACAGAAAGGTGTACTTTGAACATACTATATAGATGGATTATGTAATAAGTGTATGTACACTATAAGCATCATTTACACTAGTGCAGTGTAGGGGGGTTCATTGTACAGAGTTCAGAGTTGGGCTGGTTCTTTTCCGGAGGTTCCTGAAGTGCCTCCTGGGGGGCAGGAAGTTAAACAGTCTGTGGTCAGGGTGAGAGGCGTCCTTCAAAATGCTGTGAGCTTGGCGTACAGTAGGCAGTGTTTTCTCTGGTTGTCCTCAATAGCAGGAAGTGTTGTCCCTGTGATGTGTTGGGCAGTTTTCACCACCCTCTGCCTTGCCTTGCGGTCAGCCACTGAGCAGTTCCCATACCGGACTGCAATGCAGCTGTTCAGGATGTTCTCGATCGCACGCACAAACGTTCACCAGGATGGCTAAAGACGGCTGTTTTTTCTTCAGTGTCCTGAGGAAGAAGAGGTGCTGGTGAGCCTTCTTGACCAGGCTGGAGGTGTTTGTGGCCCAGGACAGTTCCTCCGAGATGGTGGTTCTCAGGAACTTGAAGCTGGAGACACGTTCAACAATCATCCCGTCAATGTGGATGGGGTCATGCGTGCTACCTTCCTTCTTCCTGAAGTCCATAATGAGCTCCTTTGTCTTACTGGTGTTCAGGATACTTCTTTAATTCTTATAAATACATCAGCATGATGCATTGTATTATAACTTCAGACTGAAATATTGTAAATAGTCTACCAAATGTAACAACCAAAGTCAATAATTTTTTATTTTTTATTATTAGCTGAATACGGCCGTTTAAAATAGTCACTCAATCTTGTTCCAAATAATCAGAATGCACACAAGTTATTTTAGTTAATACAAAAACGAAGGCCCCGTCCACACGGAGATGCGTTTCTGTGAATACGCAAACATTTTTTATCGGATAGGCGTTTCGTCCACACGCACACGTGTTTTCGCAAGGTGAAACCGCTATTTTTTGAAACCGGGTCCCAGAGTGGATAAATTTGAAAACGCCGTCTTTGCGTTTTCGTCTGGACGGCTAATCCGTATATTTTCAGAAACGATGACGTCATCAGCCCACGTCTCCCCCCTAGTCAGACACCTCTACGTCACTTACAGCAACAAAAACATGAACAAACACTGAACGATTGTCTTTTTATTAACTAGCATTAACACTGATTAATAAATGTATTGTTCCATGTTCGTTTGTGTACCACGCGCAAGGTTTACGAGCATAGTCCAAGTCTTCTTCTCTGTTTTTAGTGTATCTCTGTGGCAGAATTACAGCGCCACATACTGGTCTGGCATGTATACTACATCATTTTGCCGCCAATGCAATCTATTTTTGTTTATAAAAATCGAAACAGCTGTTTACGGCCCCCAATGTCTTTAAGTAAGGCCCGCTGGATCATTTTAGATCATTTTTAAATATTTGAAATGTAAATCACGTAAAGATTGCTTTCAGTTTATTACTATCCCTAACCAGGAGAGGTCCCTAGTTTCCAGCCGCTTCTTTTATTAATTTCAGTGTAGTAGGTCGTGCACGCTAATGCAAACATTCACTAACATTAGCAAATAATAAATTAAAAACTGACCATAAAAACGTCATTTTCCTGTCAAGATGGTAAACAGATTATCATTTTGCCAAGTTTGAGGGGATAGCTATATGTTTGGATTGTTATGAAATTATCTGTTAAATATCTGTTATTTAAATTGTCATCACACCATTAAGCACAAACAACGGGGACTCGAGAGTTGCACTTGCCTCAAATATCAAAGCTAAAATGCATTGTCAACAAAAGCCCAAAAGAGTCCAAATTCATGTGCACGAAAATATGCTCAACAGACAGTAAGAATAATTAATTAAATATTATTTCTCACCTGTCTGTAGAAATATCTCGGAAGAGCCCCCAATTGTAAATTAACATATTTCTTTGTCTTTATCTTTCGATGCCTTTCAACTATTCTCAGTCCTTGCATGAGCTCATGGAAAGAATTATGAAAATGAATCGATTTTGTCAGTTCACAAACTTCTTCCAAGTTCATAATTACATCCACACATTATATTTGCATTGCAAGGTGTGGTGTTTTAGTTTATCCAATGAGATTTGGATTACATATGTGTGGTACACGAGCCAAGAAATATACGCTATATAAAATGGAAGAATGGCCAGGAAGTTCTGGACATATTAGGAGTACACTTGGCCAAGGATACCTCAACTGGACAGACTGAACACAATAACCTTCATGCGTATAGCCCGCCGTGTCCTGGTCTGAACATCTGAACTCATGAGGAAATATACATGTGTGCACATCTGTGTATACAGAGGTAAGACTGCCAAGAGTAGAGAGCGGGAGAGCACAGAGGGAGGATTGGGGCGAGAAAGAAGAAAAGAGTGAGAAGGGAGGAGGGATAATCTAACTAACACTTACCAAAGTTGTATTTTGAGAAAATGTCCAAACTTTGTGGAGAAGCTCACCAAGGCCTTCTTCTGTCTGCAACAGCCTTCACTAGATCGTGTGATAAGTGATGTTGAGAACGTGATATTGCTATTGGATTGATTCAACACCTTTTTTTAAGTTGAGAGGAAAAATACACTAGTTCAGTCAACTTGCAAACTAGTTGAGACAGTGAAAACGTAAAATTCTAAGTTGAATTAACAAATTCAGAAACTTCATGTTGTGTCAACATAAAAAATAATAATAATAATTGAAACGACTAAATAACTTTTTACAGTGCACAGCAGTGAGAAGTGAACACACACACACACCCGGAGCAGTGGACAGCTATAGATCCAGCACCCAGGGAGCAACTGGGGGTTCGGTGCCTTGCTCAAGGACACTTCAGTCATGAGTATTGAGGGTGGAAGAGAGCACTTTTCAATCACTCCCTCCTACATACAACTCCTGCCAGCACCGGGACTCGAACCTGCAACCTTCGGGGAACTAGACCAACTTGCTATCCATTAAGCCACAGCTTCCACTAACGATGTGTTCATGGGGTCCACAGCAAGCTCTTCCATAAAAGTAGGGTCTTTTTTTAAGGAGCTTTTGATTCTTTTGAGCCTTTCGAAGGCACATTTAAAGTTTGTAATGTTATGACAAACTTGGAATATGCATGTTCAACAAAAGTTGTTTCACTTCTCAGTTTCTTTTACAGTAATGTACACATTTTTCTTCAAATTGACAAGTGCTTTTGCTTTCCTTTTTCTAACAGTTTCTTGTATAATGGCCACTAAATTGCATTATGATGGGGAGAGTTCGGAAACTTTCAAAATCCTTCTGACGTTAACACTTCCATGTGCATTCTGTTCATATTTTATTATTTAGAAGTACAGTATACAATTATTTTCCTAACTAACTGTGATTGCTTTTGCCTTACATACATATATTATATAATATCTTGGTTTCTCATTTTGACCAATAACTTGCACTATGGTCGGGGAGAGACATGTAAACTTGTGCAGGGTTAATATGCAGAGTTTAACCTTTTGATTTTCATATTCGTCCATCTCTAACCGTAAGTTGTGGCCTAATGGCTAGAGAGTCGGACTCCCAAACGAAGGGTTGTGAGTTTGAGTCCCGGGCCGGAAGGAATTGTGGGTGGGGGTAGTGCATGAACAGTTCTCTCTCCTCCTTCAATACCACGACTTAGGTGTCCTTGAGCAAGGCATCGAACCCCCAACTGCTCCCCGAGCGCTGCAGCATAAATGGCTGCCCACTGCTCCGGGTGTGTGTTCACAGTGTGTGTGTGTGTTCACTGCTCTGTGTGTGTACACTTCGGATGGGTGGATTGTATTTGCTAAAGAATTGAAGCTAATTGAAAATTGAATTAATAAATGCTGTTTATTTCTTTAAGTAGTATATATTATTGGTTTCTAATTTTATTTTAAATGATTTTATTGTACACGATACCGCTTATTTTTTAGTTATTCTGTTTTAATTTTATCTGTCTCTTATTCGTTTATTGTAAAAACCAATATTGTTGATTGTTATCTTTTTGGATGAAATTGTATTGTTGTAAGTATTGTATGTTATGTTTATTGTCTAATAAATAAATATAACAAATTTGTAATTATGCTGACTTTTGGAGAAAAAACGTCACTCTTCGTGTGATAGTAACTATTTATAAATTATATAGATATTAATGTTCTGCCTCATATCTTTGAAAATGTGGTAATTCTAAATTTCCAGTGAAAGAACGCACTATAAATGCGTATGTTCACTAGTCTAGATCATCACGTAATGTATGCGTGCACTGTTTTGTTTGGACGGATGATGGATACTCTGAAGGGGCCAATCTTTTTTGTTGACTCCATCCTGCATCCTTTTTTTTCACTTCTTAAACTATTGTGAATTTACATTCTGCATTTAAATTAATAGTAATACCCACTGCAAACCACCCTATAGAGTTTATACCGTGGTGACCGTGGCCACCTCTGGGGGGCGCCCCTGCGGTGTACCGACGGAGGATCAGCCGCGTGCCAAAAAGCGCAAACCTAACTTGTCGGTTTGCCCCCGTTGGTCAGAACCTTTTGAACCGGGGAATTTGTTCACGTCATTTTTAGTTTGGGGAGCCTCCCAAAATACTTTCATTTCCAGCATCAGAGCGTTTTTACTTCAATCCATTTGTATCGTCTTTCACCAAAAACTGAAAATGAAGCACGTCTTTATTTTTCTCTTTTTGCTGCTGTGTGTTCGTGGGCACGGTAAGACGAATTTGTCTAATATCACCTTTATTAACTTTATTCTGAAATTCAATTGTATTTTGCTCGACTATTGTAATACATTCAATTGTTAAAATTTTTCTTAAACATTTGTGTGTGTGTGTGTGTGTGTACAATTATTTCAAAAACACATTTTTTTAAATAAAAACAGCATTTTTGTCACTGGTGTAACGTTCATCAATATTAAAAGATTTTATGAAATATTTTTTCTCGATTTTTTTTTGTTATAGAAAAATAATGCAAATACAAGAAATGCTTCATATTAAATCGTGAGTTAAATGAGAACATTTCTGAAATATGAAAAAAAAAAACGTTTGAAATGCCATCAGTGTGGTTTTTATTTCAAAATCAAATGCGGTAACACCAAGGGACCACTGTTTATTTTATTATGCCATTTATATAATATATTTTATAGTTATGTATACTTTATTGTATTTTAAATGGGAGAAAAACCGCTGTTTTTGCCCGCAAAATAAAGCACTTTCGCTTTGTACATGGCTTTGGGGATGAGCACTTTTGTGGTGCTTGGAATACTTTATAACTAATTAAAAACAAATATTGCCACATTTATGGCGCAAGAAGGTTTAATTGTTCAAATAACACATTGTTTTAATGTAAAATATTACAAAATTGTGTTTTTCAATTGTAATATTTCAATAAAGGCTAGGGACAGAAAAATGGACGATCATGGCTATTTGAAGCATACGGACTTAATAATATCCCCAGAAGACAAACGATGTGCTGAAAAATATCAAATCGTACAGCCTTGCACGTTAAAAACGATTTGTGACATAAACTATATAATGTAATTTAATGAAAAACTAGCCTATGTGGGTGTGGTTCTGTGGCACGGCATGATTTGAGTCTTATGTTGTTGAGGTTATTTAATAATCATCCAACTATTCTAATGACCCACTTTTAAAGCCTCACATGCCCTATATATATATAAAAAACAATTAAAAATAAAATAACAACAGAGCAAAAGTTGATTGTAACACCATATTTTAGGCTACACTCATGTTTGCTCTGCCTAATGTTAGCTATTTATTGTTAGCTATATTTTTTTTAATGTGAACATACATGAACATTTTAAGTTTAACATTAAAATGTTGTTACTTTTTCCGTAATAATCCAGTAAATGGATGGATGAAAAATTCAGCTGCGGGCTCCACCTTCTGGCGTGACGCGGGAATTCATTCGAGACGACTTATGTGTAATTTCTATCCCGCCATTAATTAAAACCAGAGTGAGAGGGGGGTATTCTCTAGCCGTTGAGTTGTTATTGCTCTAGCCATTGTTATTGCTTTGGATTATGGAAACTAATGAGTGCACTCTCTCTCTGACAGATGGTTCGTGTAGCCAAGTGAGTAAAACTGTAATTCATCGACTGCACGCTTGAGGCTGGCTACAAAAGGGAGTCAATCCTATAGACTCCCCATGTTAAAATCAGGGGGGCAGGTTGCCGCCATAGACAGTAAAAGAAATGGACACAGCAACCCCATTGGAACTCAATTGAGACAAATGAAGCCCAGTTTTAGCGTTTTTTTTAGCACTTCCGTTTCTGACGCGCAGACTCAAACGAAGCTTGACGACGTCAGCAACCTGTCTGACGGATGTAAATCTTCTAGTAGCTGTGCGTGCAAACTGCCATCGTTAATCTTGCAGAGACGGCGAGCTTGAGCGGGGAGTTCTTTGTCGTGAGTGAGCAGGAGTAAGTATTCTGATTAATTATTTTGTATAGTATTTTAAAATGTAACGCCAGTACGCCATATTAAGTTAATTGCCTGCAAGCTTCTCCTGTCTGTACGGTAATGCGACAGAGAGTCAAGTGGTTATGAAGCAATCGTTAGCCTATTTTTACAAAAACTGTTTATACGGGGCCATAATGTAACATAGAAGGTAATGGAGCCCTTTATACATTGCCGTGTATCTTTAGAAATAAATAATGGACAAACGGAGTGTTTAAACACCTCAGAGGTAAAGTTATTCGCTGTCAAAGTGACGCCAAAATGAATGGGAGTCAATGGGAATGCTAAGTTCTGCTACAAGATGGCGGCACCCAGCCGACTTCAACTTCCGGTCGACTTCCTTGCTGCCTGGGTGCCGCCATTGGCTAGCGCACCCCCACCTGCTGTTAGCATTCCGTTGACTCACATTCATTAGAAGACTTACAGTTTGCTCACGTGACAAATACGTCATCAAGCTCAGTTTGAGCCTGCGCAGTCCGCTCGACCCCTAGCAAGTGTGTGCTTCTAATTGACTTCACTTGTCTCCGTTGATTCCAATGGGGTCGCTGTGTCCATTTCTTTTACTGTCTATGGTTAAAATGCCCAACTTTACAGTAGAAAAAAAATGTTTACAGCCAGGTTAAAAAAAATATTTTGGTCTATATAGTTAATTTTGCCCTTCATGACCACTGTGAGGGGAGTGTTTATTTTTTTTATAACTTTTTTAAAATTATATTAAGCCTTAAAGTTCTGCATAATTAAGGGCGTGGCCACTTGACTGACAGGTGGAATGCCGCTGCTGACACTGCTGTTGAGCTAGGTGGGCATTTTCGAATGTCCGGGAGAGTCGCATGATGACACGCTGCCAAGATGGCGACGGCCCGCTCCGCCCACTATGAGCTTCAAAAACGCTCTTCAGAAGTCTACGGGTGACATCATGGACACTATGTCCATGTTTTAATACAGTCTATGGTTTTTATGTTATCCACATCTTAAAGGTAGTCCACATCTCTAGAGGTAGCAGGAAGGAAACCCCATTGTTTGCTAGACATTGATGTACAATTCTTATTGGATAAACCCCTACACCACCCCTTGCAATGCAACTTTGTATGGAACTTAGAAGAAGTATGTGAACAGACAAATTGGCTCCATGTTCATAATTATTTCCATTGGCCCATTCAAGGACTGAGAATAGTCGGATGGCATCGAAAGATAAGGAGCCCACATAGTGGACGATTTCCGACACACCCTTGGTTCAAAAGTTTCCACATGGGCTACACTCAAGAAAAAAAGGCTTTACTTTTCTTTTCTCTCTGTGTGTATGTAGAATGATGTGTATTTACTAGATGCCATATCAACACAATATGGAGAAAAAAAATGTGCCTTTGGATCTTTGGAAGAAATCACTGTGCATTTAACCATAGCAAAAGTAAATTTCTTGCTTAAGTTAATTTTTCCTAAAAAAATTAATCTCCAATTTGTTATTTGGCAATTTACACAGTGTATTAATCAAACAAGACCAAATATTTGTACTAAACGTATGAAATTGAGGTGGTGAAAAAAATTATGAAATTTATTTCTTTCTATTTTCGGTGTTGATACAGAAATAGTGCCAGTGTCTGTGACAGAGGGAAATTCAGTCACTCTGAACTCTCATTAAAACAATCCAACAAGAAGAGATCAGATGGTATTTTAATGATATTCTCATCGCTGAAATCAATTGAGATCTCAGTAAGATCTGTACAGATGATCAGTGTGACGGGAGATTCAGAGACAGACTGAAGCTGGATCATCAGACTGGATCTCTGACCATCATAAACATCACAAAAACAGACTCTGGACTTTATAAACTACAGATCAGCAGCAGCAGCAGTCATTTTCAGCTCTTTAATGTTTATGTCTATTTTGAGTCAGTTATGTTACTTATCTGATCCAGTTCTCTCATGCCGTGTAGTTTGTTTGTTGTTTTTAGCAAAAAGATCCTACAGCAGCTTTTTGTGATCCACTATGTGAAATGAGATCTGTCTGTCTTACACTAATGTCACTACTCTCAACCCTTATGATCTGTAGTAAAATAACATTTTACCAGCATTTTCCTATTTTATAATTTTGTTTGGCTTATAGTTATGTTAATTTCTTCAGGATATGTTGATGCGGTGAGTGTGTCAGTGATGGAAGGAGATTCAGTCACTCTATACACTGATGTTGAAACAATCCAACAAGAAGAGATCAGATGGTATTTTAATGACATTCGCATCGCTCAAATCAGTGGAGATCCCGATAAGACCTGTACAGATGTTCAGTGTAATGAAGGTACTGAGAGATTCAGAGACAGACTGAAGCTGGATCATCAGACTGGATCTCTGACCATCACAAACATCACAAACACAGACTCTGGAGAATATAAACTACAGATCAACCGCAGCAGCGACAGTCTTCTTCAGCTCTTCAATGTTTCTGTCTATTGTGAGTCATTATGTTCCTTATACAATCACTTTAATATTCACAGTTCTCTCATGTCGTGTAGTTTGTTTGTTGTTTTCAGCTAAAAGATCCTCCAGCAGCTGTTGGTTTGTGTTTCAGATGCTCCTGAACGACAGAAAATGAAGACAGTGAAGGAGGGAGATTCTGTCACTTTAGATCCTGGTGTAGTAAAAAAAACTAATTATTTGATGAAATGGGTCTTTAATGACGTTCGCATCGCTGAAATCAGTGGTGATTTCAGTTTTATCTGTACAGATGTTCAGTGTTTATATGCAGATGTCAGATTCAAAGGCAGACTGAAACTGAATCATATGTCTGGATCTCTGACCATCACAAACACCAGAACCACCGACTCTGGACTTTATTATCTGCTGATAATCAGCAGCAGATTTAGCATCAAAAAGAGCTTTATTGTTAATGTCACTGGTGAGTGTTATTTAGTGACGATACAAAATATATTAATCTTTGATCTCGTAGGTGTCTGATTAGCTATGTGTAGTCTCTTTATGATCTATAAGAAAGGACATTTTCAAAGCATTTTCCTATTTTATAATTTTGTTTTGCTCATAGTTATGTTCATTTCTTCAGGTTATGTTGATGCGGTGAGTGTGTCAGTGATGGAAGGAGATTCAGTCACTCTATACACTGATGTTGAAACAATCAAACAAGAAGAGATCAGATGGTATTTTAATGACATTCGCATTGCTCAAATCACAGAAGATCTCAGTTTTATCTGTACGGATGTTCAGTGTAAATATAGTGATGAGAGATTCAGAGACAGACTGAAGCTGGATCATCAGACTGGATCTCTGACCATCAGGAACATCACAAACACAGACTCTGGACTTTATCATAAACAAGTTATCAGCATCAGCAACATCAATGACGGCATCTTCAGTGTTGCTGTCTATGGTGAGCCATTGCTTAATATACTGTAGCGAGTCTTGTATTTTTAAATCCAATCATTGTTCGATGATTGTTGAGTGATTCAAAATTCCAAAGAAGTTGATAAAAGTTGGTTTTTGTTACAGATGTTCCTGCTGCTGAACGAGATGAAATTAAGAGAAAGTCAATAAAGGAGGGAGAATCTGTCACTTTAGATCCTGGTGAAACTAAAAGCCCAAATGATGTGATGACGTGGTACTTTAATGACATTCTCATCGCTGAAATCCCTGGAGATCAGAGTAAGATCTGTACAGATGATCAGTGTGATGAGAGATTCAGAGACAGACTGAAGCTGGATCATCAGACTGGATCTCTGACCATCACAAACATCACAAACACAGACTCTGGAATTTATCATTTACAGATCAACAGCAGCAGAATCAGCATCATAAAGAGCTTCAGTGTCACTGTCCCTAGTGAGTATCATTTGGCCATTTATTTCCTTTCCCACTGAGCAGTTTTAGAAAACAGTTTAAAATGTTTTAATCAAGATAGTAAATGCTTTCACTGTAGTCTGTTTGACAAAGTTGACTTGGACCCTCCACTCTTGAAATAGTTTAAACTAAACCCTGTGAAAACACATTCTTGGGTTGTCTTGATTCACGTTTCGCACTGCTCTTAATTTGCCTTGGCTTAATGACCTTATTTGCATATTTGCAGTGTCAATGATTGGAAGAATGTGACATGGCCTATGATTGCAAACGACTTTTCAAGTTCTTTTCCAGACTTTAAAAATAAGTACAAAAGGTCTCTTATTCCTCTCAATAGACATGTTTTCTGTCACCATTTAACATTTTCCCCCTCAAATGCTGAAATGACAATTATTCGGTGCTGAGCTTACTGTGCTCTGACGCTGTTTTAGCTTCTGATGACCAAATAGAAAAAGAGAAAACATCAGACAAAATTGGTGTCTAAACCGGAAGCAATCGACACAACGCTACTAAAGACAATAGAACTAATCTCAATCAATGATTCTGTAAACAATGTATTTTTGCATTGCGCAGTGCAGCTCGATGTTAAATATCAGATAGTAAACTGATGTAACATTCTATTTCTGATGTATTGATGTGGTTGTAATGATGCAAGCACTCGCACAACTTCTGACATGAATGCTGCGTTAAAATCCTCCTTGGGCATTCGCACTTACTAGTTGACAAATTGTAATTGTGACATTGTGTTCAAGTCACTTTGGTCGGAACAAGAGGGCGGAGTACCTTCTTTTAATAACTCAAAAGAAGATACAACAGGGTTTATTAACTTATATTGCTTATAGAAAATTAACAGCAAAGAATTTGCATCAGGTGAGTTCTGCATTTTTTTAAAATATTTGGTAAATCTAAAGATTCCCTGTCAAGGGAACTTCGAACTGCGTCCTCTGAAGGGACACTATGGGGAACACCTCGTCGTGACCCGTGTCTGAAGCATACTTTGAAAAACGCCAATGTGTTGGCCGGTGACAGCCTCTGACGTCGCTACCGGCGCGACTATAAATACGCGCCCGTAGGACCCGTCACTTATCTTCTTTGTCTTCATTGACTGTTTTGTTTGAAGCATGCATCTGAGAAACGACCAGAATGGTAAGAGCGATCTATTATCGTTATCATGGAATCCACTAGCAAGGCGTTTAAGCACAGTCTTTGCGTCTCTTGTTTGGGCGAAGAGCACGCGCGCAATGTCCTTGAGGGGGCAATCTGTGCGCACTGCGAGCGTTTTTCTGTGGAAAAGCTCCGCTCTCGTTTGTCATCTGGATCTCGCGGCTCAGGACCCGCCGTTGCCGAGGCACGGAGGAGAATGAGCTCGTGGGGATCACAGGTGGATCTCGCTGAGGAGTTTAGAGAGGGACTTTTCCTCTCACACTCTCCGGCGGCAAACGAGAGCGAACTTCGAGAGGAAGATGCGTTGTCATTAACCCTTTCTGACACTGAAGTTAGTGCTCTGCTGGGTTCTACCCAGAAAGAGCAGGAGATATTTGAGAGTGGTCAAGAAGCTGAGGCTGAGCCGCTCATTTCTCCTGCTCTGCGTATGGAGAGCTGTTAGAGGTTATGGATCGTGCCGCGGCAAAATAATAAAAAAATAAATAAAATAAAATAAAATAAAAATAAAAATAAATAAATAAAGTTGCCATCGAAGTGTGCCAGAAAGGTAACATCGCGAGGTAGCCTCGATGAGTGTTATTTTTCTGACCATAGCCCGCCAGCCCAGGTGAGCCTCCCATTCTTGCCTGACTTACATGCAGAAGTTGAAAAGGAATGGAAGAGGCCGTTTTTCTCTCGCATCCATCGGTTTCAGCATACGAGTTATGCTGATATCGATGGCATGCACGAGGACGGCTATGAGAGGATGCCCCCTGTAGAAGAGATGCTGGCTTGCTATCTCTCAGGGGGGGAACATCCTCTCTAAAATCTCCCTCTTTGCCATCTAAGCCCTTCCAGGATACATCCCGCTTAAATGGTAAATCATACGCAGCAGCAGAGCCCGAACAACAAAGGGGTCCTGGCCCATCTTGATCTGAGGATCGAAGATGGGCGCAGAAGGCTAGTGTCGCGGCTCACGCTCCTCCCCCACCTGAGGGCAGGGGCAAGAGGAATCGCGGGTCACGAAGAGGTAAGCAGGGTCTGAGGGATGTGATTCAGACGGGGCAGTGTTCTCGTCCGGATCAGAGCGATACCTAGGAGTTCGTCCCTTCCTTTTGGATGTTTTTAAATTCTGTTTCATTTCTCCCCTGCCTAATTCCCCTGTAGCCACCAGCGCTCCACCTGATCATGGTTAGGTGGAAAGTTTCTCACATAACAGTCTCCTGTCCTGGACCTGTTATGTTTTTGGTTGGTCCTATTTTCATAGTGACCACCTTACTGACGGTCCGGACCAAAAGGGGGCGCCCCGTAAAGCGGGACTCCAGTACAGGAGGGTGGGTGAGTATGTAACCCTTTCTGCTTATGGGTGTTATGTTGCTGGTGGTTATGTCTTCTAACAGACTCTGTGAGTTTCCTTTACAGTGCTCAGTTCCAGCCTTGTGCTCTGGCCACGATCACACGCTTTCGGCAGGCGGCTGTGCCGCGTGGGTCCGCCCCCCCAGGGCGCGACACCCACCGCGGAGCGAGTTCCACGTGCGGGAAGCAAGCGCTCTGCGGTTGCTCGTCCCACACCCCTCCCGAGGAGCCTGGCTGATCGTCAGAACTGGCACAGCACTGCAGGGAATTTCATGGATATCCGGCCAGGTCACCCTGAGGGGCCGCCTGGCCGCTTGGCGCATCCGGGGAGGTGGTAGTTACGGAGTCCTTCTGTATGTACTGCCTCAGGTGATGCTGCCCTCGCTTGAGGTTTGGAGCTCGCCTCTCCCGTGCGATCCAGCACCTCTGCGATGCTTAGGAGCCTTTCTGTACACACGCTAAGCCTGTGTACTGTCTCAAAACCACATGGTGGTCAGTGTGCACGTGAACACTTTGCGCACTGTCTCAAATCCTCGTAAGTGGTAAGTGTGCATGCAAGGCACTGCGCACTTTCTAAAATCATGTATGGTAAGGGTTACACGCTCCGCTTCGTTCCCTTTCTTAAGATGATTTGCCCCGAGGTTTCTTGGGCTTCATTCAACCAGTGTGTATTTGTTATACACCCCAAGCATCACTTCCATCAACATGAGGGGCTGTGTGGACTCACGCATATTGTGAGTTTTATTTTACTCCAGTACAGGAGGGTGGGTGAGTATGTAACCCTTTCTGCTTATGGGTGTTATGTTGCTGGTGGTTATGTCTTCTAACAGACTCTGTGAGTTTCCTTTACAGTGCTCAGTTCCAGCCTTGTGCTCTGGCCACGATCACACGAGATTTAGCTCCCACATACTGTGCGTTTCTACTAAATAGCATATTGTGGTTTTCAGATAGTAGGCTTCACCAGGTCTCTCTGAAGGCGAGCTCCCACATACTGTGGTTGTCAGGTAGTAGGCCTCACCAGGCCTCCCTGGAGATTTAGCTCCCACATGCTGTGCGTTTCCACTAAAAAACAAGCTCCCACGGTTTGTGGTTGTCAGGTAGTAGGCCTCACCAGTCCTCCCTGGAGTCGAGTTCCATATTACCTTCCACTGAGGTGGTTATCTGGTAACAGGTAGTAGGCCTCTCTAGGCCTCTCTGTAGGTGAACTCCCACATATTGTGGTTATCACATAGTAGGCTTCACAGGTCTCTCTGAAGGTGAGCTCCCACATACAGTGGTTGTCAGGTAACTTTTCTGTACACACGCTAAGCCTGTGTACTCTCTCAAAACCACATGGTGGTCAGTGTGCACGTGAACACTTTGCGCACTGTCTCGAATCTACGTAAGTGGTAAGTGTGCACGCAAGGCTCTGCGCACTTTCTAAAATCCTGTACGGTAAGGGTTACGCGCTCCGCTTTGTTCCCTTTCTCAAGATGATTAGCCCCGGGGTTCCTTGGGCTTCATCCAACCAGTGTGTATTTTTTATACACCTCAAGCACCGCCCCTCAACATGGGGGGCTGTGTGGGCAATTCTCGCGGTAGTTTAGCAGTGCTCCCCTTTTCTAAAAGGGTCGCCTATGAGCATGCTGCTCAGAGCTCGGAGTCCTCCTCTCATGGGAGACTGAATTCTCGTTTTTTTCATCAGAGCGCACCAGTACTACATACTGTTTTGAGACGCACTGTGAGAGCAGACATCCTGCTGAGTCAGGGGCTGAGGCTCGGGGATTGGCGCCTTCGCACCAAGGTGTTGAAGTAGAGTTAGAGAGGTTGGCCAGACCTGGGTGGATCGGTTTTGCGGCTCAAGAGAGCGTCGCACTATCCCCTCTGGCTTCCTCTGACTCATCCAGCTCCATTGGGGCTGGACGCCATGGTACATGCGTGGCCGAGGCTTCATCTGTACGTTCCGTCCTCCAATTGCTCTGCTCCCGGGCCATTCCATCTACGAGCTGCTCTATCAGAGTGCCACGAGAGCCCCTCCTTTGTGACATGCAAGACTTGGTAATAAACAGTGCTAAGTTCTTAGCCATATCCCTTTAAAGGAATCTTTCGTGATTCCAAGCCTTCAGCTCTACCCCGGGCCGAGGCCCTTCAGGTAAGTTGGGTATGTAGCTTAGGCCTTTGGCCATAAGGGATAATGCCATGGACAGCCGTCGAACCGTCCCAGTGGTGACTCCCGGTGAAATGGTAGAGTTGGTACTTAGTGTTTGCCATGATTCTGGCCTGCACTCCCCTCAGCATGGCGGCGTGGGTATACTGTTCCCCATAGTGTCCCTTCAGAGGACGCAGTTCGAAGTTCCCTTGACAGGGAACGTCTCAGGTTACGAATGTAACCATGGTTCCCTGAGAGGGAACGAGACACTGCGTCCTCTAGCTCCCTGCCATGCTTCGGATGCAAGCTTCACGAAGAAGATAAGTGACGGGTCCTACGGGCACGTATTTATAGTTGCGCCGGTAGCGACGTCAGAGGCTGTCGCCGGCCAACACATTGGCGTTTTTCAAAGTATGCTTCAGACACGGGTCACAACGAGGTGTTCCCCATAGTGTCCCTTCAGAGGACGCAGTGTCTCGTTCCCTCTCAGGGAACCATGGTTACATTCGTAACCTGAGACGTTTTTCACCTGTAGGTTCAAAAATGATTTAATAATTTGATTAATGATTTAATAAGTTAATTAACTAGCTGCATAACAAGAATGTAACCAATTTTTTTTAAACAACTAAAATATTGATTTCAACACAAATTTACCATCAACAACAGATGCTGCATCCATCGATTCTGCCATGTTTCTCATTGACATGCTCCCTACTCAGAAAGTTTCCCACTCGTATTTACGACTTTGTGGTGGCATTCATGTGCATTTAACTCGTAAATACGATGTATCTGGCATGACTTGAACACACCAGAAGGTCGGTTGGATTTTCATGCATTTGACATGACAATGGTTTGGTGAAGACACAGTGTTAAAATTGATTACTGACTCAGTAATAATAAATAATTACTATAATAATTACTGTCTGTCGGTTTCAGATTCAGGTCTGTCTTCAGCCGCTGTAGCAGGAATAGTAGTCCTATGTGTTGGTGTAGCTGCAGTTGTTGCTGCTGGTGTGATTTACTATCGCAAACGTCAAGCAGGACAACATAGTGAGTATGACATACAGATGGTTTTAACATGATTAAAAATGTGAAAATATTTGATTTACCAAAGTAATTTATGAGTTTAATTGACTTTTTGTTGTTTACAGACAATGTTACAGACATGGTGATGCAGTTCAGTAGTCAGGTAAGATACTACACTGTAAAACTCGACAAGATAGATAAACCGTATGAGGAAAATGAACCCAAATGAAAGTTTGTCATTAATCATTTACCCCCATGTCGTTCCAAACCTTTAAAACCTAGAACACTTTTTGTAAGCAAAGAAAACGTTCCCGGTTACTTGACTGTAACCTTGTTCCCTGAGAAAGAGGAAGGAGATGCTGCACTGCTCAGCGCATTGGGAAATGTCTTATTCATGACCAGCTGTGAATAATGTTTGTAACACGTCGATAGAATTGACCCGGTGGTAATATAGCGTTGGTTGATGTCATCATCGGGGCACGCGCCCGCAACACGGGGCTATAAATAGATATGCCACAGGTGCATCAACAGGAATTTTTGTCTGAAGAGCAGTCCTGGGACATATTCAGTACGGCAATGCAGCACAGCATCTCGTTCCACTTTCTTAGGGAACAAGGTTAGAGTTAAGTAACCGGGAACATTCCCTTTTGAAAGCTTCAGTCGATGCTGCACTGCTCAGCGCATTGGGAACGAGAATACCCATGCCACCGTGCTTGAAAAATGTCTGGACCCCTAAGGTTGTGCAGGTGTACTATCAAACCACAAGAAAGCCTCAGACATTAGCTTGTGATGTTGACTCAAGGACATGATAGCCCAGAGTAGCATGGACATCCAAACTATAAAATCTTATGAATGTGTGCGGCCAGGACCAACCTGCCGCATCACAAAGAGTCAGAAGTCTTATCATACGCTGATTCTAACGTTTCAAAGGGGGTTTCAACCAGACCCTCGAGATGTCTGGTGGAGGAAGCCCTAGAACTGAGAATTGTATTAATAACATCCGGCGAAAGCCCTGTGTTCTTCAGGGACCAAACATGAAGATTCCACAGGTGGGGCCTGGGATGGAATATCTTGCCCAATGCCTGAGACAGACGGTCCCTCCTCTCTGGAATCGCCCAAGAGGAGCCATCGAGGAGAGATATTATCCCTGAGAACCATACTCTGTTCGGCCAACGTGGTGCTATCAGCAAGAGGCAAGATCCACCTCTACTTCGTAATTTTTTTTCCAATTCTGTTTCACCCATACTACGACATGACAGCCCCTCAAATGATGGAGGAACTATTTCACAGCAAGGAATACGGCCATCAGCTCGAGGCAATTGATGTGGCAATTGATGTGCCAATTGAGCTGATGACCCCCCCCCCCCCATTCCCCTTGAGCTGGGTGATCATCCAAGACCGCTCCCCAGCCCATCAGGGAGGCATCTGCTCGAAGACCCAAGATTGAGCGCACTCCCCCACCCTTTTTGGGAACCAGGAAGTATCTGCTATAATAGCCTGACTCTTTCCTTGGATGAGGAACATGTTCTATGGCCTCTTTGCCCAGAAGAGTCTGTAGCTCTAGACAGTACCTGGATCAGCTCCGGTTTCACGGAAGTGGAGACCACGCCGTTGAAACGTGGAGGTTGACGAATAAATTGGATCCTGTATTACATACGTACTGTGCTCAATACCCCCGCAGAAATGCCCGCCAGATGTTCCACACTGCCAGACTCTCTGAGAGTTTTGTGAGGGTAACGGGGCGGGACGGGGTGGGGCGAAAAGCTCTCCAGTGCACACCATCCCGTGAGGGACTACCCCCACCAGCAAGGGCGCCAGAGAGTCAGGACTTCCTCCTCTTATCAAGGACAGTCCTGATGTCTGGCCTGGGAGGTTGCTGAGCATGGCGAACCTGTCCCCAGTCCCTAAAAGGGGGAGCATGGTTCACCACGCTCTGCTTCTTAACCTCCCTGCCTTTTGAAGGACCGCAGTGAGGCTGGGTGGCTGATGGCCCCTCCCTTTGAGTGCAGAGAGGAAGGAACTGAACGAACATTTCTTCATGTTTCTTCACCTCCCTAAACCTTTTGACAACTGTATTAACCAAATTGCCAAACAGGCATGATGAAGAAATAGGAGAGTCTAAAAGAAACAAATGTTCCCTCTCTTTAATGCCTGTCAAATTAAGCCACAGATGGCTCTCCGTGCTGACTAAAGCTGACATCGATCATCAGCTCAGCGAACGCTTCCTCGTCGATTGTACCGCTCACACTCAAGTCTTTCAACAGGTCAGCCTGGTAAGCCTGTAACACAGCCATAGTTTGCAGTGCAGCACCTACACCTGCAGCTTGGTAAGCTTTACCCAATAGCAATGATGTTATTTTACAAGGCTTAGTGGGAGAGTAGGTTGTGTAAGCGAGGATGCAGACTCGGGCGAGAGATTGCTCGCAAGCGTCTCTTCAACCCGTGGCATCTCCGAATACCCCCGTAACTTTGAATCCACGACAGTTAAAAAAGTCAAAGTCGAGGGCACAAAGATGCGGGAAGTATACCGTTTGCTCCATGACTTCGATAGCTCATCATGGAGGTCCTCGAAAAAGGGGAGAGACTGATGTTGTGGTCGCTCTCTCCTACCACCCGACAGAAACCTATCCTCCAGCTTACTACGTTTGGGGGTCTCTTGTTCGCATGGCCAGTCAAAGCTGCAAACTGACCACCGCGCGAGTAACCACCTCAAGCAGTTCCTTAACCGATTTCCTCTCGCGAGAGGAATGCTCAGAGGTGGGCTGCTCATGGTCTGAAGACCCAAGAGATATATCATCCTCCTCGTGACCCGAAGAAGCACCAGAGTGCACTTCGAGATCATGAGAGAGGATGCGCGGATCCGGTGACCCCGCAAGCTAAAGGGACAAATCCGCATGAGAGCCCTCCGATGAAAGGGTGGGTGCAGTCTGAAAATAGTTCAGACATGGACGAAGCATCTTCACTGAGAGCAGTACGCAATGCTCGCATTCGCCCGTCTCTAAATGCCAGAACGGCGTGCTCTTCCCCCACAAAACAGTAAACGTGTATCCAGCTCATACATAGGACGAGAGCATGGAGGAACACAACACTTACATTTCGTTGACTCATCCTATGAAGATCTGTAGCCGACGAGAAGAATTTTCCTGACGCACACATGCACAGAATGATCTGCAGACAAAAGACCTGTTGATGCACCTGTGCCTTATCTTTTTATTAGGGATGCACCGAATCCAGAATTAAACTAAACTGTTCAGGAATCTTGAGCGGCTGGGACGATTTATACCGTATTTTTCGGTGAGCCTTTGATTCCTCTTAGAAAGGAACCTCTTCAGTGGTGAAAGACAAACCAGCAGCGATTTCCACTGCTGGCAAAAATGGCAAAAATCTACCTCTGTGCCCAGTGAACGACTTTCCAGTACTGCTGGGGACATTAATTCCCACACTCGCAACCGGCTTTCACCTGTTAATGCAGTGTGTCTTGTTTCTTATTTTTTTTTAAATTAAACTCTCATTTCATGTGAAAGATTAGAGGTTTTACGTTAATTTAATTATGATGCAGGAGATGTGTGTGATCTTCCGTAATATTTTCCGTAATATTTGGCTACTGTTCTAACCGTAGCCTATCCTACTGTTATAAACGAAAACTAAACAGCCTACTATCCATGTTTATTGAGTTAATGTTCAATTACATTCATTTCTGTTGTCACCAAACATTTTTGGTTGTTTACTTGGGTTAGCATAAGCTTGTTTTTTTTTCTTTTTTCTTTTTTACAGTTAAAATAAAATAAAATGAAAAGTACATTGCTGTGGATGTTGTTTACTTCATTAATGTGTTTTACTGTGTTAATGGAATAGGGATGCGAGTGGGATTCGGTTTCGGATTCGGCCGAATCTTAAACAGTGGATTCGGTATTTGGCCGAACCCCAAAAATCTGGATTCGGTGCATCCCTACTTTTTATAGCCCCATGTTGCAGGCGCGCGCCCCGATGATGTCATCAATTGAGGCTATATTACCACTGGGTCAATTCTATCGACGTGTTACACACATTATTCACAGCTGGTCATGAATAAGATGTTTCCCAATGTGCTGAGCAGTGCAGCATCGAGATGTTTATCAGCAGGAATAAGCTGAATGTTTTAGAGCTTGAATTTAATTTGTATAGAAGGTTCACCCAAACATTAATATTCTGTCATTAATTACTCACCCCATGTCGTTATCCAAACCCGTAAGACTGTCGTTCATCTTCAGAAGAGGAATTAAGATACTTTCAATGAATTCTGTGAGCTCTCTGACACTCCCTAGAAAGCAAGGCAACTGTTATGTTACCAGGTCTAGAAACGTTGTGAGGAACACTCCATGAGAATTAGATTTTTATGAAGCTATGAGAATATTTTTTTTGTGCAAAGAAAGCAAAAAGGTTAACTTTAATTAACAATTCTTCTCCTTCCCGTCACCCTAGACTGCCATTATAGAGTATAACAATGCATGCAAGTGTGTTCCTCTGCATGTAAACAAGGCTCAGCGCATGTGTGTTCTACATCAGCTCGCATACGCTGATTACATGCAGAGGTACTCTTGATAATGGTGGAAGGTGTGATTTGGAGAATAAGAATGGTTGACTAAAGTTGTAATTTTTGTTTCTTTTGTGTACAAAAAGAATTCTCGTAACTTTGTTCAAATTAGATTGAACCACTGATGTCACAGACAAATGTTACAATGTCCTTACTATGTTTCTGGGTCTGGGAACATTTCAGTTGTGCTGCTGTCTATGGAGGGTCAGAGAGCTCTTAGATTTCTTTAAAAATATCTTAATTTGTGATGTGAAGATGAATGAAGGGTTACGGGCTCAGAAAAACATGAGGGTAAGTAATTAATGACAGTTTCCATGACAGATGTTTTTTAAAACTCTCATCATTTTGTCAATCCATTGAAAGTCCAGCCAATCAATATTAAGTTTAAACACAAGTTCATCCATAAAGTGGTTTCGTTTAAGTCTTCTAAAGAAGACACAAACCTCATGTAACGCAGTGACAGAGACGTGAGATGAGTAGATCCATATGAAAGATTTTATTGGACATAACAGGCATGGGTCAAACACTGGAAAACAGGTATATAGGGGGCAAGACATAAGAATAATCCTAGGGCAAGTATCCAGATGGCTAAGCAAGAGGGGTAATTCAGTATCCATATATAACTTTGAAAACTAGAAACTAAGATAAGACTATGGAAATTTAGAATCAAAAACAAGACTGAGAGAACGAACTCGGAAAGGCTTATGTATAGCAGCTATCATTAGAAAAGGGATGTACACAGAACAATACTCGGCAGTATAAGAGAGGAAGTCTAATGCTTATAAAGTGTGTCTGATCTGATTGATTGTAGCTGTGTGTGTGTGTGTGTGTGTGTGTGTAATTGGTCTCTGGTGTATGGTGTGATTATTGAAATGGCGGCTGGGAAATGTAGTCCAGGGTATACTGTGTGGTGTGAGAGTCTGTGTGGTTGATGATGATCTCTGATGGTGAATTAAGGAAAGTTCATAGACTGGATTTGTGACACATTAACTGAGAAGCTTGAACCAAGGTTGTTTTATTATGTGTCTATACTAAAAACTTTTTGAAGCTTGAAAATAAAGACTGCTTCGACTTCCAATGGATAGACAAAAACGATGAAGGAATATCAAAAATATATACTTTTGTTTGAAGATGAATCAAATTCATTCAAAATGGGTTTGGAACAATATGCGGGTGAGTAAACCATGACATAATTTACATTTTTTAGTGGACTATCCATTCAAGACAACTCAAATGTTCAACTATTCAGTCATTTCTGCTGATCTCAGCTAAAAGTTTAAATGATACCAAGTGAATATAAAGATGCTTCAAATATGCTGAGAATTTCTAGAAGGACGTGCATTCTTGATAAATATGCAGTTATATTACGGGCTGTTGGCATGAATTGCACTCGTGTTGGAGCGCACTTGGAGCAAGTGAAAACCACGCTCTGACTTTTAAAATATCCTCTCGTTGCTCCAGTTAAAATCACACTGCTCTGCTCACATTACTCTGATTGTGAGTAACTGTTGCTGTCGCCTGTTGCCGGCCACTGCTTTAAGCATTTTAAATGAAATTTTATTAATAAGATTCGGGAGGAGCGCATCAGATACTTAGCCTAATCAACACAGGTGGACCATAATCAAGTAATCAATCCCATAGTATAAATATCGCTGACTTACCTCTATCCATTGACGGTTTATCAGCATCCCTCCTCCACCCTATCTCCTCACTTCGAGTTCATTTTATAAATAGACGGGGAAGGGGGGGTACTCTAGGTTCGGGCCATTCCCGAACTCGGAGCCCTTCCCCGGACAGCACGCCAAATACACATACCATACCTCAGTTAATTATATGTAAGCGTGAACTAGTGAAATGTGCAGGCTGTTTAGGAAAGATTCATACAGATTAGCAAATTCAAAATAAGAAGTCACAATAAATAATTCTTTTATTACTATTTGTCAGCTATACTTTATAGAAATATTCTAATTCTTTTGGAATTGTTCATTTTAATCAATGTTCAAGCATTTTTGTGTTTGTGCAGCTCAAACATCAATCCTGTTCATTTGTTTTAATTTCTGTGAATCTGTTTCCTTGAAGATGGAAAAAGACCCCAATGATGACTCCTGCCAATGAATCTGACTGAACCTGAGCTGCACGTAAGACATCACAGAAACTTTATTATGTTGATACTTGGATTGGGAAACCAATAGTGTCACAACACCAAGATTTCAGTCTTCAGTACTGATACCAGTGATACAAAATTCAGCTAATTAAAATTCAAACTAATTTGCTATAATTCAGTTCATTATTATAAAAAAAAATTGCCTGATTTCTTTTCTTTTTTTTTTTTAAATTGTGAAGGAGGTAAATTAAATGTTGGCTTTGGTGATCACATCACTCAAGGGCTACAAGTGGAAGAAATCAGAAAAACCATAAAGCAAGCAAAAGTGGAGAAGTGTCGCCGAACAAAGAAGAAAACTGGAACATCAGCACCATATGGACTTCAAATTGAGAACTGTAATAAAATTGATGCGGAAACAGGAAACATTGAATAAAAGAATAATGAAACTGATAAAAGAGATGTCTGACTATAACAGGATCAGTCTGGAGCTTCAATCATTAACAGATTACTTGAATCATTACAAATGATCAGCTATGAATTAAAGCTCCAGCAAAAGAGAAGATAAGAGTTTCAAATGTATGTTTTTGTTCACACCTAGTATACCTCCATAGCTATAAGTTGTTATGTGCTATACTGTGCAGAAGATGGAAAAAGGAAGGTGATGCATTTTTCAACAAGGTTGCAAAATGGAACATCTAACTAGCTGTGCAGTTTTGCTATATTAACATGGGGGTGTGGCCTGTGTGGTTAACACAGGGCAGCCCAATAGCTATGCTTGCAAGATGCTATAGATGATTTTTGTACCAGAGATGTGTGGTTGACCACACCTGCAATTATTATTATTATACTGCTGTTGGGATTGAGGAAGGTACATTAGACAATATAAGGATTTACCTAGACTAAAAACACAACAAACTAATTGATTAAAATGTGAGAAAAGTTCAAGTAGTTTTAAAAGCATAATGTTTAAAGGTTTGAAGGCCATACAGTCTATCAGAAAAAGAACAAAAACAGACAGAATCAAACAACATGTTGGTTTCTTGTTAAGAAACAGAGAAAAATATTAATTCCAATAGTACAAAGAGTACCTGAGTTTTCTTTCAGTTTGTCAAGTTTTTTAAAGGTGCTAAAGTTATCTTTAGAATTTTCGTATTAGCAACTTTACAGTTCTACAGTTCAGATAGAATTGTAAAGTTGCTAATACGAAAATTCTAAAGATAACTTTAGCACCTTTAAAAAACTTGACAAACAGGAAGATCCCCGATGAAAACGCCAGCATGCTGTTGTTCCCAAGATTCACTGTACTTTAATTAAAACAGCTGTTTTCAGCAAAAATCCTTTTATATAAAGTTAAGCTTTGTGCTTTTGTCTGTTTGTGGTGTCATAAATTTATTGTTAAAGGTTCAAATCCTGCCAAGGTTGATCCATGACATTTCACCATTGTGTCCTTGATCAAAGTCTTAATATCAGGATTTGAACCTGCAACAACTGTCACTGAAAGACACGCACGTCCTGATTTTGCCAAGTTCGATGTGTTCCTAGGTCAACATATTTTGTTGACCCTGGAACAACATTTTACTCCAAAAATATATTCTTAACCATATCCCTACACCTAAACCTAACCTTAACCATGAGTAATCCCTAAAATCAGAGGATATGATAGATGAATGACACTGATGTACAAGCACCAAACACTGATTTTAAGCGTAAACTTCACAAAATCTATAAACTGGTTCTTCAAATCTGATTGGTTAATCACAATGTTGTTCCAGGGTCAACAACGATGTTGTCCCAGGAACATGTCTCACTTGGTAAAATCAGGTTCTGCGAAAGACACAGTGGAGAGACGCAGCTATCAAATGCCAAATATGTGTTATCTTGTTATATATTTTCATAACTGTTACTGGATGCTAAATAAACTTTTTACTGGTAAATTAAGCAACTGAAGGGTGTTTAAGCACGCTTAAAGGAATATTTCACATGGAAATTAAAACTCATCTATCCACAGTTTGTTTCTTCATCAGAACAACTTTGGAGAAAATCTAGCATTAGAGCACCAGTGAATAAGAGTAAAACAGCCAGAAGGATATGAGCCAAGAATAAACACAGGAAACACATAGTAGAAACTAACAATGTTGGGAAAAGATACAGTAAATAACAATCAGGGACTGAACAAGAAAAACTACCACAAACATGTGACAGGAAACAGGAATACAGCTTAACTCTTTAACTGTCACCCCCCATTTTTTTTAAACAGGCATGAAAGAGCACTATCCAAACTTTATTTATTTTTTTTGTAATTTATGAACACTTTGGAATATAGCCTTAGATAGAGGTTGGTCTCTTTTTAAAGAAGAAAATCAGCAGATTATTGCAAAAGTAGAATAAATAAAAAAGTGATTCAAGTTTAAATGTACTGTAAATAATATGCACTTTAATTTTACATGATTTTATTTATTATAAATATTGTACATAACAGGTTTTAATCTAAAATTGGTATAAACTTAAAGCCTTATGTCTAAAAAAGTTATGCTCCAAATGTAAAGTTGATATGAAAAAAAAAAACTGAAGTTCCTTTGAGGTGTTATTTAGGGCGTTATACCACAAACATCTTTTTGAAAAAACAGCACTGTTTCTTCTTCAGTGCTCACTCGCGATACACACTCAGCCTCAATTATATCCTCGCCGTCCCTGGGACTGTGCGATTAGGGCTGTAGTACTCGAGTCCGGTCTTGGACTCGAGTCCGGACTCGAGACATTTTTCTGTCGTCTCGGACTTGTCTCGGACTCGTTGCATTTGCACTCGGACTTGGCCATTGGACTCGCCAAGTCTTTTAGTTGGTCTCGACCGAATCCGGCAAAAAAAAAAAAAAAAAAATGTATCCTTAAAAACAAAACCAAATTTGCATGATGTCGCGACTGAAAACATGTGGGAAATGCTAGGCGCGCCGCTCTCCTTATTTCCAAATGAGTCTGTGGCCTGCGCTCGCGCTCCAGTGGCGTCTGCTGTTGCTGGGCAACCATGACCCGCTCTCTGTGAAGACGCAGAAGTTTCAGCAAAGAATAAATGGATTTCCAGCACTAAACATCCCTTGCAGTAGCTCTGCTAATAGATTCATTTAAAAATGGCTATCTTTGTACAGCTATTATCATGTGTTTCTCCATCTTAGCTTTCAGTATTGTTCCGGGAAAGGATGTGCATGACCAGCGGTGGACTTGCTGCGAGCTGAAAAGTTTAGATGTTTCTAATTTAATTTCTACCTGTTAGATTGTGTTTTACGTCTACACCTAGATCGCCTAAAACGTCCCCTTTACAATAATGAAATACTAATTATTGTTGTACAGTATAGGGGTTGCAAGACTACTGATTTCTTCTAGTCGGTTTTTTAAATAAAAAAAGTTTGAGTTACTCGACTACTCGTGGTTCATGCTATTATAAATGAAAACACATTAAATAGTTTTTTTAATCAATAAACGCGTATTAATGTATAGCCTTATGCAACAATTACATATGTAAATTTTAAAAACTTTATAATTATGACATTACATATTTAAATTTTCATGTAACAGCCAGTATTTGTATCTGTAACAATCACAGAATTTTTCCTATCTGCATTCGAATACATCGTACAGTTACTTGATAAGACCGTTATGACTTTTATTCCTTTTTTTTCGTAGTTATCACTGAACAAGTTTGTCGTGTTAAACTAAAATAATTATTAATTTCTAAAATAATATGTATCATGCAAGCAAAGAGATGTCATGAGTATGACAAATGTTTAGTGATCATTTGAACACGACTGAATCAAATCAAATGCGCAAATTTTCATTACGCAGAACACTTTGAGCGAGTCTTAAAGGGGGGGTGAAATGCTATTTCATGCATACTGAGTTTTTTACACTGTTAAAGAGTTGGATTCCCATGCTAAACATGGAAAAAGTTTCAAAAATTAAGTTGTACGTTTGAAAGAGTATTTCTGTTCCAAAAATACTCCTTCCGGTTTGTCACAAGTTTCGGAAAGATTTTTTCGAGTATGGCTCTGTGTGACGTTAGATGGAGCGGAATTTCCTTATATGGGTCCTGAGGGCACGTTTGCCGGAAGAGCGCGCGCTCCCGTATAGCAGAGCAGAGAAAGGCTGTGCACAGACAATCACTGATCAGAGCGAGAGCATCGCGAAATGTCACAAAAGGAGTGTGTTTTTGGTTGCCAGGGCAAGACAACCCTGCACAGATTACCAAAGAAAAAACAGCATTAAGGGACCAGTGGATGGAGTTTATTTTTACAGAGCATCAACGGAGTTGTGCAAGTGTTTGTGTTTGTTCCCTGCATTTCTAAAATGCTTGTTTTTAAAAACAAAGCCCAGTTTGACGACGGATTTGCGTATCGTTTATTTCTTAAGGATGATGCAATCCCAACGAAAAAGGGTCACGATTGTGTGTTGGAACCACAGGCGGTGAGTAAAACTGCTTAAAATATCTCTGCCTCCTTGTTAGTGCATCCGCCTCCCATCGAAGACCCGGGTTCGAGCCCCGCTCGAACGAGTCCTTGCTGCTGCTGCTCTCGTTCAGTTTCAGCCTTCACAGCTGTCACAGCTTCCAAACGCTGTCAACGCAACTGGCGCTCGTGATTCTTTAGCTCCGCCCACACGTCACGCCTCCAGGTGCTCGTGTTTTTCCGGGAAAAATCGGTACAGACTATCTTTCTCTTATGAATATAATAAAACTAAATACTTTTTGGAGTTATGAAGGATGCAGTACTACTCTATAGGTACTCAAGATTAACATGATTTTGAGTGAAAACGAGCATTTCACCCCCCCTTTAAAATAACTTAGTTTTGTTGATATTGTGAGTGAACAAAAATAAAAGTAGACCCTTTACAGTTCCCTTTCGAAAGCTTCAGTCAATGCTGCGCTGCTCAGCGCATTGGGAAACATCTTATTTGTGACCAGCTGTGAATGTGTGTAAAACGTCAATAGTGGTAATATAGTCTCGGTTGATGACGTCATCGGGGCGCGCCCGCAACCGAGGTCTATAAATAGATCCACCACAGGTGCATCAACAGGTCTTTTGTCTCCAGATATTTCTGTGCATGTGTGCGTCAGGAAGATTCTTCTCGTCAGCTACAGATCTTCGTAGGATGAGTCAACGAAATGGTAAATGTTGTGTTCCTCCATTCTCTCGTCCTATGTATGAGCTGTATACACATGATTACTGTTTTGTTTGTTTGGGGGAAGAGTTCTGGCTTTAGAGACAGGCGAGTGCGAGCATTGCGTACTGCTCTCAGTGAAGATGCTTCGTGCTCATCTGAACCATTTTCAGACTGCACTCACCTTTTCATCTGAGGGCTCTCGTTCGGATCTGCGTGATGAGCGAGCGACGGGCACGTCCCTTTCGCTTGCGGTGTCACTGGATCCACGCATCCTCTCTCGTGATCTCGAAACGCGCTCCGGTGCTTCTTCGGTTCACGAGGAGGATGATATATCTCTTGGGTCTTCAGACCATGAGCAGCCCGCCTCTGAGTGTTCCTCTCGCGAGAGGAAATCACTTGAGGAACTGCTTGAGGTGGTTACTCGCGCGGTGGACAGGTTGCAGCTTGACTGGCCACACGAACAAGAGACCCCCAAACGTAGTAAGCTGGAGGATAGTTTTCTGTCGGGTGGTAGAAGAGAGCGACCACAACATCAGTCTCTCCCCTTTTTCGAGGAGCTCCATGATGAGCTATGGAAGTCATAGAGCAAACCGTATACTTCCCAAATCTTTGTGCCCTCGACGTTGACTTTTTCAACTACCGTGGATGCGAAGTCGCGGGGGTATTCAGGGATTCCGTGGGTTGAAGAAACGCTTGCGAGCTATCTCTCGCCCCAATTCTGCATTCTGAATCAGCGTCTGATAAACTTCTGACTCTAAAAATGTTTTTTTCTCATGGCAATAACTTGTCAGTTGGCAATAAATCAGATAAACAAACATTTCACTTGGAAACAGTAAATCACAGTAAATTCTACAGAAGAATGTCAAAGTATAAACCAACTCTGAATTTATTTATAAATGATGCAAGTAGGAAATAGTAGAGTTAAATATATAGTTATACTACTGAGCCATTGAATGCTTAAATCTGATTGGCTGACGAATGTTCTGAGGTGTGCAATTATTAAAATTTACTTATTACTTATATAATATGTGCACCAATGTGTAAATATTACCCATTATTTGGTCATTGATTTTATGAACCAATAACAACCTATGTGCAATTAAACACATAGGCTACTTCAGAGTTCAGAGTTAACAATATTAGCAGAGTTAAAGTTATTTCCTATCACATTATAGAAATCAAAAATATCATAAAAATAACACTGAAAATCAAATAAGTTAAAATTGCAGGATTTGTTTAGTTTATATAGAGTGGCAGACATCCATCCCCTCTATAAACCTATGAAAAAAGGAAAAATAATAATAATGTAACTGTAAATAAATTAATAAAAAATAGTGGATATTCTGTGACTAGCGGTCTTCCCTTCTGTCATTTTGGTGAGTTAGTAAGCTCAAGCCTGTTGGATAGAGCTGTTAGCACTTACGAAATTTTGAATAACGTTCATAGTTATTTTTTTCCACTCCAGGGCGTCCCCACAGGAAACGCATCTGAACCTCTGTGAGAAAGTCCTCCCGAGCATCTGCTTCCTCCTGAAATCCTGCAGATGAAAAATAAATAAATGTAATTAGTAACATAATATACTATATATAATATAACTGTTTATGCTATGAAGCCATTACCCTGTAGTTTGATATCAGCATTTGCACTGAAGATCCTCCCATTGCATGCAATCATACATGGAGCATCCGGATGGCTCAAGATCAAGGCTACTCCAGTGTCTGAACTGTCCCATGTCTCTGTCACCTCAAGGGACAGCAGAGGGAGCACAAAGGGGAAATGTGTCTCTGGGGATCTACTTATCTCTGAAAGAGAGTTTGAAGTTGTCACGAGAATTTGAAATGGTTAGCAAACAGAATCTTTAAAGCAACTTTGTGTAACAGACAGAACATGAATAAATTAGAATGTGTGAATAAATACCTTCTCCACCGTTCATCATCCTCATTGAGGGTCTAAGGGGTTTCTTATAAAGAACAGTACTGTCATGATTCTGCCCTCGTGTCCTTGATTTTTCCTAGTCTTGAGGCAGGATCATGACAGACCCGTGTTTTGTGTACAAGCACATGGCCTTGCCTTTGGGCCATGTGCTTGTGTTGTCTCGTTCCCTTGCCCCGCCCCCCTTGTTAACCTAGTCGTGTCTTGATTGTCCCATCTGTGCCACCTGTCGTGTCTTGATTGTTTCCCCTATTTAGGTCTCCAAGTGTGCTCTGTCTTGCGTCGGTTCATTGTGATTTGTGTACCTCATATGTGTTCATCATTTGTGATTGTACCTCGTCTGAGATTTGTACCTGTGATTGTGATTGTTCCACTCTGTGATTGTTCCTTAAGAAGTGTTTGTATTACCGTGAGTGTTTGTTTATAGTTAGTATTTAGAGTCCTTGTTTATCTTGTCAGTCCAGTCCTGTTTTAGTTATTTAGTCTTTACCTTGCTCCGTGTTTTCCCCCTCGTGGGTTTTTGTTTCCCCTTTTTGTAATAAACCCTTTGTTTGAGAATCCCTGTCTGCACCTGAGTTCCTCCCTTACCAAGATCCTGAAAGAATGAACCGACCACCAAGGAACTCAGCAGGCAGGAGGGCCTCTGAGCTTCAGCGTCAGGCGGAGTTCCGGCGGCTGTGCTGGACGTCATCCCCCGCCGACAGGAAGGGGGTCACCCTCCCATACTCGCCTGAGGGGGAATGGGTCCTCCGTAATTATGCCCGGCTGTGGGAAAGCATCTCCCAGGAGGAGCCACAGAGGTCCCCTCCACCTACCCAGCTGCCAACAATCCCTGAGGGTCGTGTCCTGGCCGTGGCAACCCTGGGGGATCAGGCAAGCCCCTCCCAGAGTCCTGAGGTGCCCTCCACAGCCAGCAGTCTCCCCATGAAAGAGGGAGACGGTTTTCATGGGAGTCAACTTCTGAGTCTTCGGCGTCCGAGACTGCCCTGCCCGAGACCAAACTCCCCCAACCCGCCTCTGACCCAGCTGTGGCCTCTGCACCGCGCCCAAGGAGGAAGAGGGGGCCTGCCGGTCCTGTGACCCTGTCTCCTCCCGTGCCAGCAGCGGAGAGCGCTGGCGTGCCCGTGCCAGCAGCGGAGAGCGCTGGCGTGCCCGTGCCAGCAGCGGAGAGCGCTGGCGTGCCCGTGCCAGCAGCGGTGAGCGCTGGCGTGCCCGTGCCAGCAGCGGTGAGCGTGTCCGAGCCAGCAGCGGTGAGCGCTGGCGTGCCCGAGCCGGCAAAGAAGAGGGCAGTATGCAAGTCGGTAGTCGTGAGAGCGCAGGAGAGTGCCGCGGCCGACTCTGCAGCAAAGACTCTTGTACAGTCTGTCTCATCTCGTAAGGAGATGCCAATTGTCCTGGCTGCTAAAGCCTTTTCTGATTATTTGTCCCGTCTTGTCCAAATTTTAGAAATCCCCGTCAGTCCTGTCTTGTCCCCTGACCCTGTCCCCAGAAGTCCCAAGTGTCCAGCCGTTGTCTCCCCGTGTCCTGTTGATGTGGCCCCGTGTCCTGTTGATGTGGCCCCGTGTCCTGCTGTTGTGGCCCCGTGTCCTGCTGTTGTGGCCCCGTGTCCTGTGGTCCCCCCGTGTCCAGTAGATGTTGTCCCCCCGGGTCCAGTAGATGTCGTCTCCCCGCGTCCCGTAAGTCTTGCCCCGCGTCCCGTAAGTGTTGCCCCGCGTCCCTTGTCTGCTCCTGTCATGTCCCCTGTCAGTTGTCCCGAGACCCCTCCCCGCCCCTCACCACCCAGACCTGCCCGTACCCCCCGTCGTCAGCCTTCGTCCTGTCCTCCTAAGATTCCTACCCCTCCCACCCGCCCTGGTCTGTCCCCCATGAACTTTGTGGTCCCTCCCCTTCCCTGTTTGTTTTTTTTTTATTTGTCACCCTAACCCTGCCGTTGTGTACTCGTGTTTGCCTTTGTTGTTATTTGTCATGTCTTGTTGGTTTGTGTCTGTGTCCCAGTCTGTCATGTCAGTCATGTCCCGTGTTTGATGTTCCCTTGAGGAGCGTCTGGAAGCCGCTCCTTAAGGGAGGGGTTCTGTCATGATTCTGCCCTCGTGTCCTTGATTTTTCCTAGTCTTGAGGCAGGATCATGACAGACCCGTGTTTTGTGTACAAGCACATGGCCTTGCCTTTGGGCCATGTGCTTGTGTTGTCTCGTTCCCTTGCCCCGCCCCCCTTGTTAACCTAGTCGTGTCTTGATTGTCCCATCTGTGCCACCTGTCGTGTCTTGATTGTTTCCCCTATTTAGGTCTCCAAGTGTGCTCTGTCTTGCGTCGGTTCATTGTGATTTGTGTACCTCATATGTGTTCATCATTTGTGATTGTACCTCGTCTGAGATTTGTACCTGTGATTGTGATTGTTCCACTCTGTGATTGTTCCTTAAGAAGTGTTTGTATTACCGTGAGTGTTTGTTTATAGTTAGTATTTAGAGTCCTTGTTTATCTTGTCAGTCCAGTCCTGTTTTAGTTATTTAGTCTTTACCTTGCTCCGTGTTTTCCCCCTCGTGGGTTTTTGTTTCCCCTTTTTGTAATAAACCCTTTGTTTGAGAATCCCTGTCTGCACCTGAGTTCCTCCCTTACCAAGATCCTGACAAGTACTTTCTTTGTACTTCTAATGTAAAACTGTCCATGTCTAATTCAAGCAAGCAATCTAAAAAGTAGATTTTTAGTAGTAGTTCATAAAAAAACTTACTGCTAAACCTATTCATCATATTGCAAGAGAAATGCTTTCATCAGTCCTCCTTCACTCTAAAACATGCAGCATATGCATGCACTAAGCCATACTGTGATTTCGGGTTAGTTTCTATTAATTGTGCAACTCTAAGTAAGCAGAAAAGTAAGGAGAAAAGTAACTTAATCTCCAAACATTCATAATTTATATAATCAAATTTACCATGCAGTCAACTTTGGTAATATGCATTGCCATTGGCTGTATATCAACAGGATGCCCTTCACTTTTTTCAGTATTATGGTCTCAAAAGGTTTATTTTCTGGGGGCATCAGATGTGACTGGTACATACTAGGTCTGAAGCAGGATACTGTGTCCATGGTGAAAGGCACTAAATAATCCTCATCATACTCCTCTCTGCAATCCAGAGTCTGCATCTCATGTCTTAAAAAGGGATGATTTGTAACCACAGGGTCAGCTTGGGATATCACTTGGTCATTTTAAGGATGGTTTGCTGCTCTGTAATTTTGATGGGAATGTGTTATGGAGGATAGAAGTGTACTGTTGGTTGTAAATAGATGAGAGTGTTTTCAGGGTAGATGAACAAAGCTCTATCTCACTGAACATGTGGAGAAAAGGTGATGAAAGGACCTTTACAAACTTCCTGTTTTCGTAGGGGCCACTGATGACAAATCAGATGAACAGTCACATTGTTATTCTCAGATTTTCTGGCTTTATTTGATTTGATAGGAATTACAGAAATTATAAATTACAGTTCATTAATACAGAGGAAGTTGACAATACAAGGTGCTGCTAACTTTTTAATAAATTGAATGCGTCATTGATGAATAAAAGTATCATTTCTTTCCCCCAAGATTTTGAATGGCAGTGTATTATGATTTCTAAATCATAATAAACAGCATTGTTCAGTTCAGTTTTTGCCATCACAGGATGGCATATTTCCCCAAAATTGTAAAGGTTTGTTTATTTGTGTCATTATTAAACGTTTAAGCACCCCTGACAACAACAACAAAGATAGCTCAACCAATGGGATGTGGGATGTGTTTAACTGACCAAATTGCAGTTACTACTTTTGTTTGTTGGTGGTTAAGGCTCAGAAATTACACGCTTAACATTTAATATCAACCATTTATAATTTTAAATTATGCCTGCCATAAACAAAATGCCTTCAGACATTCAGTGTGGATGAAAACCTTGATGGCTTTATGCTTACAAAATGGCATCGACTTCCGACGGAAACTCCCAAGCGGTTACTGTAGCCATGAAAAGCGTGGATGAGAGCTGAGCACTATTATCATCAGTTATCAAAAGAGACAGCATTATATGCATATTCATAACAAAGTAATAATGTTTGTGTGCAGTGTATGACAAGACATTTAAGATTGTTTTGCACACAACAGTCCTATTAAACTTTCCTAAAAGTCAGCGTCACAACTCTCTGAAGTCTCTGGTATGAATGATATATATAAAAAAAAAACTTATCAATTACCCATGCACAATTACATTTACAGAAAGCACATACCTTGTTGTCAATATGAGCCTAAAATGCAAAATATTAACCATGATTAGGGAAAGAAAAGATCAATTTCCAGAAACATATTTTTATTTTAAAAAGTTTGATAGGTAGTAGGTATGTAGCCTATACACAGTTGTTAAAAATGTTAAATACACATACTGTATCTGTTGTTTTATTTATCATGTGTTATTATACTTATTGTTTTATTTTAATATGTTTTTGTAAAGCCATACTTTTGTTATAATACCATAATTATAAATCATGTTTAATGATGTTTTACTAATTTTCAGTGTGATTTTTGGTGAACTGTATAAAAAAAAAAAAAAAAATAGGGTAAGTTTGATCCTCAAACATATCTGTATTTTGTTTACTTAATTTATAGTTTAGAACAAATGTGGAATTCCTTAACCAAGCAGAGTCCACAAAACCCCATCCATTTGTCATGGCATGGCTCTACATCCCTGAAAGACAGCGGAGACCAGGAACAACTAGAGACCCAGATACAGATCCCTGTAAAGACCTTGTCTCAGAGGAGCACCAGGACAAGACCACAGGAAACAGATGATTCTTCTGCACAATCTGACGGTTTTCATCTGGGTCAGAGGAGAACTGGCCCTCCATCTGAGCCTGGTTTCTCCCAAGGTTTTTTCTCCATTCTGTCACCGATGGAGTTTTGGTTCCTTGCCGCTGTTGCCTCTGGCTTGCTTTATTTGGGGACACTTCATTTCCAGCGATTTCGTCGACTTGATTACACAGATACTATTTAAACTGAACTGAGCTGGATGATGACATCACTGAATCAATGATGAACTGACTTTCTCTGAAAATTGAGTGTTTGCTGTTGTCCTTTTGCATTATTACACAATAGTTTCCAATTTAATACTGTAAAGCTGCTTTGACGCTGTATTTTTTTTTTTAAATATGACAGGCTCATTACTCGTAATACATGGAAAATACAGCTGCAAATGGACTTTGCTTTTCCATTTGAAATTTGGCAGTCACCTTGAACTCTTGAAAACGCAAACAGTAATGCAAAGTTAGCAATTGTGTTTGGATCGTCACAATTTGCCATTCCCTTTGAAAAATTTGTGGAATATCCTTCCATAGACAACCCATAGACAGGGGTTTGTAAAGACATGAGGGTGAGTATAAATGACAGAATTTAAATTTGGTGGGTGAACTATACCTTCAAACTACCAAGTGCTCAGTGCACATCTACTTAGGAGTCTTTACTTGATATAAATTTTAGGACATCTTAAATGGTTTTGCAATCTCTGTCTTAAATTTTAATTTGTCAATGTCATTTATTTAAATAGTTTAACATGTCAAAATGTAATAGTTAAACAGTTAGTCAGACACCTGTCTTTCAGAACTAATTTTCTTATTTACTGCAACAATATTTATGTGATTGCATGTCGTTTGTCATTGGTACAAATTTTAACACATTTGTGAATGTCAGATGGCATTAAAAAAGAATATATATATATATATATATATATATACATACATAATATATACAGTTTAAATAACCTGTATTATTCTTTATTTGTTAATCCATGATTGTCTTGTTAAGCATATGTAAAATTATGAGAATAACCCAACGTGAATACAACACAGAAACACAAAAAATGAAACTTATAAATGGTAAACATGACTATAACTTGGGATTTCTCAACAACCCATCCTGCTGGGGTTAAATTGTGTAAACCAGCAGGATGGGTTACTTTAACCCAGCATGTGTTCTGTACAATATTTACCCAGTGCTGGGTTACTTTTATATTTCAGCCATTTTGATTAACGACTGCTTTTCCTGTTTTCATGAATTAACTTTTCAGACTTAAAAAAAAATATGAAAGGTCTATTTTTCACCTTAATATACGTGTTTTCTGTCACCATTTTGACCCCCCCCCCCCCCCCCCCCCCAAACGCTGAAATGATAACGCAGACAGTATTTTTAGACTTGTCGGTTTGCCCTCGGGGTCCGACCTTGTCAAGTCAAGCCGCTGAATCTATGAATCCCAAAACGTTGGCAGACTGCCAGGTCATTGTAAACTGGACAGTCTTCAGATTACTTTCATTTCCAGCATCAGAGCGTTTTTGCTTCACTGCATCTGCATCGTCTGTCACCAGAAACTGAAAATGAAGCACGTCTTTATTTTTATATTTTTGCTGCTTTGTGTTCGTGGGCACGGTAGGAAATCTCTTTTGCCTATAATCTCACCCTTAATAACTTTATTCTGAAGAAATTAATTTGCTCGTATTTTGCTCGACCATTGTAAGACAAAAAAAAGAAAGAAAAAAAAAGCTCTGTAATCAACCATAGTTCATGATACTTTTTGTCCATCAATAAACTCTTTACAAAATAATATAACTGAAGAATTTTTTAAAAGTGCCCAAAGTTGGAAGCTAAACTTACAAACTACAGCACCACAGTCGCACGCCTTCACCCATCACCACCACCAAGCTTCCCACTTTTTCAAACTTATTTTAACGTGTTCAGTAAAACGGATTTACTCTGTATATGAACTTTAATCCACGCTACTTTAACCTTTTCATATAAACTGGAAAAAAATACAAAACTAGAGCCAAAGTAAAACTGAAATGAGACTAAAAAATAATGTGATACATTTACATTAATACATTTACATAAATAGTAGCCTATAGTAAATAAATGAAATAATCATAACCGAATTACATACGTATTTCTGTACATTTTGAAATAAGGGGCATCAAAAGTCAACAAATACTTGATTAATATGAATATTTTAATTAGCCTATTCGATACAATTCTAGTGCATTTAATCTAATAGCAGTTTGAGTGAGTTTTGGATATGTTAGGATTAAACTTTTAGTAAATAAAGTACCACATTTCAACTTTGTTAGGGTGGGTAAACGTTTACATTTTTAAGCACTATGCATCGTTGAAATTTCACTTCCTTCCTTTTTTTCCTTTTTTTTTTTTAATTTTAATTCCACCACTCTATTGCCTAATTTCTAGTCTGCCATGAATTAAAAGAATGGAGAAAATAATGTGCATTTGGATCTTTGGAAGAATTTTTTAATCTCCAACTTGTTATTTCCAATTTACACAGTGTAATCATGAAACAAGACCACATATTTGTACTAAATGTATTAAATTAATGTGGTGAAAATTTAATTAAATTTGCTGGCTTTATTAATAACTTGTGTATTTCTTTATTTTTCGGTGTTGATACAGAAATAGTGTCAGTGTCTGTGACAGAGGGAGATTCAGTCACTCTATACACTGATGTTGAAACAATCAAACAAGAAGAGATCAGATGGTATTTCGATGACATTCACATCGCTGCAATCACTGGAGATCTCAGTTATATCTGTACAGATGTTGAGTGTAATAAAGGTACTGAGAGATTCAGAGACAGACTGAAGCTGGATCATCAGACTGGATCTCTGACCATCAGGAACATCACAAACACAGACTCTGGACTTTATCATAAACAAGTCATCAGCGTCAGCAACATCAATGACGGCATCTTCAGTGTTACCGTCTATGGTGAGCCATTGCTTAATATACTGTAGCAAGTCTTGTATTTTTAAATCCGATCATTGTTCAATCATTGCTGAGTGATTCAAATTCCAAAGTATGTTTATAAGCACAAAGTATGGACATCTTTGCTTTGCTTTGCAATTATTCTGTGCTAAGCTTACAGTTCTCTGACGCTGTTTTAACTGCTGATGACCAAAAAAGAAAAAGAGAAAACATCAGACAAAATTGTCTCATGGTGTCTAAATCAGAAGCGATTCTGTCCACAATGGATTTTTGCATTGCATGGTGCGGTTCGATGTTAAATCTCAGACAATAAACTGATGTTACATTCTATTTGTGATGTATTGATGCACTTGTAATGATGCAAGCACTTGCACTTCTTCTAAGATGAAGATTGGATGGATTTGCAATGATCGTTTTGTTTCGTCTAGTGTGAGCTTTGACATGACAATGTTTTGGTGTAGACACGGTGTTAAAATTGATTAGTGACTCAAAAAATTATAACTATCAGTCTTTCACGGTTTCAGATTCAGCTCTGTCTTCAGCCGCTGTAGCAGGAATAGTAGTCCTATGTATTGGTGTAGCTGCAGTTGTTCTGCTGCTCGTTGCTGCTGGTGTGATTTACTATTGCAAACGTCATGCAGGACAACATAGTGAGTATGACATACAGATTGAAAAGATTGAAAAGTGAAAATACTTAATTGACCAAATTAATGTATCTGTTTAATTGAGTTTGTTATTATTTACAGACAATGTTACAGACATGGTGATGCAGTTCAGTAATCAGGTAAGATACTACACTGTAAAACCCGACAAGTTATGCTGCGTTTTCACCAAGATTACCAACTCCCCTACCCCCCACCCGGAATTTTGCGTTCTGCGTTTCCACTGCGGTCTAAAGTACCGGGAAGATTAGGCAAATAGTCAGGTGACTTAGGTCTGCGCACGTTTCTCAATACAAAGTATGCAAATTTTGGACGTGCATCCTCGGTAGTTCGGACTTTGTACATTCGACTCTGGAGTGTGATGTCCGCGACGACGCAATTCCGGTAATTCGGCAAACAGCAACGTAATTGATAATTTCAGTCAGCTCACCTTGGCTACTGCTATTTTCCGCTCTGTATATTTACAATACAACAAAATAGGATATCAAATACCACTGCCTCCTTTCATTTTTCATTTAAAAATAATAATAGCAGTAGAAATTTACTTAGTTCAGGGAAATGTGTACTGTATACAGCCATTACAATTAATCTAAATATTATATAAATTGCTTCTTTTTATTTTACTTTTTAACATATAGATAAATTGAATACAGACCAAAGATAACCTGTTAGATTTACCCAAAACAAATTATATTTTATGTTTAACCATTAACCTGTTAAATGTCACCCCGTCCCGTATACGGGACACCTACGTTGACTATACTATATTACAATCAAATCTAATCTAATCTTGACAAACTATATATCGTTGGAAAGGTCTAAGACTCCCAAATATATATTTTACCAATATTTTTTGTTAAAAATTATGTAGGAAAAGTAATAGATGAATTTATGACAAGAGTGCACCCTCAGAAATCTACATTACAAAAGGAGCTTTTACCTTTGTTTAAAAAAAAGACTTCCTCGTTGCCTTTTTCCCTATCACTTTTTAGAAATCATCAGAAGTTATATATCACTTGAAAACATAAAATCTCAAAATTCATCCTTCAAAACCCATTTTAAAATCAGACATTGCATTACCATGTAAATGGCACATCAAAATCATGTTACAAAATGTTTTCAGTCATGAATTATAAAAATGTATGTTTGTATCATGCACATTCATGTCTATCTTCAAAAACGTGAGTGACAATTAACAGGTTAAAGAGACATCAGAGCCAGCATCACATTTCAGAAGGACTAGCCGAGTTGAGAGTGCTCTAGGTGGATTCATGAGCACTGAGCTCCCGAAATCAGCCAAACACATTTTTAAATAGGCGTTGTCTTTATAAATAAACCACATACTTGAGTTTAAAACAAATACATTCTCACCTTAAATACTTTTAAAATTACATTTCATGACACATTAATAGACATATTTTGAAAATGATCCTAATAAATTGTGGTTGAAATCACAATGCTGCATGAACTCAACCAATCAGCACGTTTAGCGCCCAAGTCCCACCCCCAAAAGTTCCAAAAAAAGTTCCAAAAAATACTACCTCGCCAGCAGGGGCATATTTTTTACCCAGAACTTTACTTAGTTCCTGGTTCCTGCGGTGGAAACACACTGAGTACCAGCCCAAAATCCTTAGTTCCTGGGTGAAATTCCAGGGGTGGAAAACATGGCTTTAGATAAACCATTTGAGGAAACAGATTGCCTTACAGGGATACTCCACCCCAAAATGAAAATTTTATCATTAATCACTTACCCCCATGTTGTTACAAATCCATAAAAGCTTCGTTCATCTTTGGAACACATTCTCAGATATTTTGGATGAAATCAAGGAGGCCTGTGATTGTCCCATATACTGCCAAATAAATAACAGTGTCAAGGTCCATAAAAGGTATTAAAGTTGTTGTCAGAAAACTCCAGAAAACTCAAACATGCAATCTGGGAAAACTTTGTGGCATGGATGATTATTATCAGAGTAAACTCAATTTAAACTTTTAAAGTTTATTTCACTCAAATCAGGTTTAATTCAGGTAACTTATTCTAACTAAGTCTTAACCCCTATATAGCTACTCACCATTGTGTCAGTCCATTGAAATTCTAGGCAATCAATATTAAGCTTAAATACATTTTTACCCAAACACTGGCAAACAGGTATATAGGGTCAAGACACAAGAACAATCCTAGGGCAAGTGTGGGTCTTCAATGAGCTAACAATATCCAGAGGGACAAGCAAGAGGGGTAATCCAGTATCCAGAGCGAAAGGGTCAAAACACAAGTAACAGGGCAAGGAGGACTAAACTATGAAAACTAGAAACAAGAGAACTAACACAGAAAAGCTTACATATTGCAGCTACATATAACACTGCATCTCTAGAAAGGAAAAAACACAGAACAATACTTGGCAGTATGAGAGAGGAAGTCCAGTGCTTAGAAGCGTGTTGGATCGATTGTAGCTCTGTGTGTGTGTGTGTGTGAGTGTGTGAGTGACTGGTCTCAGGTTCATGGTGTGTTTATTGAAAGGCTAGCTGGGAAAATGTAGTCCAGGGTATAATGTGTGGTGTTAGAGTCTGTGTGGTGTATGTTTATAGACCGGATTTGTGACAGAGCCCTTCCCCAAGGAGCAGCTTCCAGATGCTCTACACATTACATGCATTGAAAAATACCTTTTAATCAATCCAGGAGGGCAGTGAAGCGGCGGTGGAACAGAGTGAGGGACAGAGGGCCAGGTCGATGTAAAGTTCTGAGACCCTGGGAATGAGGCAGGACCAGCAAAACAGGGGACCATGATGGAGCCATTAGAATGGATGGAGCTGAGGACCACCACAGCAGAGCAGACAAGTCCAAGGATCCCCCGACAGAGCTGATGATCACCAGAGCAGGACAGAAGACCACCACAGTGGAGCAGATGCAGCAACAGACCACCACACCACAGTAAAGCAGAAGCCCACCAGTGTGGAGCAGACAGAGCAGAAGACCTCCACAGCAGAACAGACAGAGCAGAAGCCCTCCAGGGGGAGCAGACAACCACCACAGAGGAGCAGAATACCACCAGGCCAAAGCAACAGGCCAGCAGAGTGTAGCTGATGACCACCACTACATAGGAGATTGAGTGTTGTTCCACCAGGGCAGAGCAGATTGAACTGGAGCCCACCAGGGTGGAGCAGAAGACTTCCACGGCAGAGTAGGAACCCACCAGGGTGGAGCAGATGGGGCCTGGACCCATGGCAGAGACTGGTACCTAAAAAAGGAAGAGACAGGTAACACAGGCGCACAATGCGCATTCATGGTCTCAGGGATTGAGGCAGGGAACACAGAGAGTTCATTCACAGCCTCCATAGCCACGGCAGGACAGAACGAGAGTTCGCAGATGGCATCCATAACCATAACAGGACATAAGTTCATAAACACCCTCCGTAGCAGTGACAGGACAGAATGGGAATTCACGAACAGCCTCCATTGCCCTGAAAGGAAAGAACTAGCATTCGCAGATGGCCTTCATAGCCATGACTGCCTCCTGAGTTTCTAAAGCAGTACTATCAGGGAGCAGGGGGAGTTCAACAACGATTACTTCACCCGCTATAAAACCAGCTAAAACTAAATTGCTGGGCACCACCACTACGCAAGGAGCTGAAGCGAGCCCCAAGAAACTGAGAAACTGCAGCGGGAACCATCTCATCGGGGAACACAGCAGGGAGCGCCACTACCTCAGGAGGTTCTGTGGTGGTGTATGCAGTCCAAACAGACCAAAAAGCAATCCCCTATAATGGGAAGCACCTCAGACAGGGGGGTCAGTTCAGGAACAGGATGGTTAAAGTAAGTGGGTTTGGGAATACCAGCTCTGCATGCAGATGCCAGCGGTGTATCCTTCACACTGGACACACAAGACTGGGATACTGAAGGACTGACCTTGAATATCTGGGTGCAACAGACAGGATGAGATAAGACTCTGGATGATTGGATGTCAGGCGGCGAGGATCTGGCAAATCAGCTGTGACACGGCGAGGCTCTGGACATTCAGCTGAGGTGTGATGAGACTCTAGATCAGCAGCTGTGGCTTGCCTTGACTCATGAAAATGGACCGTGACCTGACTCAACTCAGGAAGACCAGCTGCGACTTTACCTGACTTGTGAGGATCAACTGTGACTTGACCCGACTCGACCAAAGGGGTTGATTTATGCCATCACAGAAAATCTCAAATAGTCAGTGATGGCTAAAAACTCTATTATATGGTTTTCCAGTGATTCCTGGCCTTGCTTAAGGGCAAACAATATTCTTGTTGTGTCCATACCTGAAAATTTTTCCTCTGGAAACTGCTGGATCCTTGTGAGGCCTAGTATTCTGTAACGGAGTGACAGATGTGAGACATGGGGATCCATATGCAAGCTTTTATTGAGACGTGGTCATAACAGGTCAGAGACGTGGTCATAACAGGCATGGGTCAAACACTGGCAAACAGGTACATAGGGGGCAAGACAAAAGAATAATCCTAGGGCAAGCGTGGGTCTTCGATGACCTCTGGTGGTGAATTAACGGAAGTTCATAGACCGGATTCGTGACACGTTAACTGATAATCTTGAGCTAAGGTTTTTTTTATTATGTGTCAAACCCTAAACTAAAAACTTTTTGAAGCTTGAAAATAAAGACTGCCTAGACTTCCAACGGATAGACAAAAACGATGAAAGAATATCAACATATATACTTTTGTTTGAAGAAGAATAAAATTAATTCAAAATGGGTTTGGAACAATATCCGGGTGAGTAAACCATGACATAATTAAAAAAAATTTAGTGGACTATTCATTTAAGACAAAGTGCAAGTAGAAATATAAAAGATAATATTTTTTTCCATCTATATTAGTTAAGTATATAACTAACATTAATACTCAGAACTTAAAATACTTAACTAGTATTCTTCTGAACCAACACAAAATGCAAAAAGTCTTTGAAAGAATGATAGACAAACTGAAATTTAAGATGTTATTCACTCTGACAATTCAGTCTGAATCTAAATGGTGGCACACTATTATATCACACATAATGTCATGATATCATTCTTGTGGGATATTAGTTGAGGTTTTCATTTTTCATCTGCGCTGTTTTCATTATTTGATCAAGGTTTAAATTTCAATGTAATATTTACAAAAAGTATAGTATTGCTTCAGAAGACTATAACATTTGTGCTGCTGCTCAACATAAAATTTGCATTACCACAAAATTCATCAAAAAAAAAAAAAAAACGGAAGAACTTAGTATTTAAATAACTGTTTATAACATGAATGTAATCAGGTTCACGTTTTTTGAAGGAAGGAGACAAGGGTCGGCATACTGAGGCTCGAGGAAGATTTTATTACTTCAAGGAAAAGAAAACAGAAAACAAAGTCGCGCCACATGTGCATAAACATTCACGTTCACGTTCACTCGCCACTAGGGATCCATCCCTAGCATAGCTTCTAATTCAGCCTGAACTACCTTTTTTGTGTTCTGGTAATCTATACGGCCGGCTGCGAAACACCACCCCGGCTCTGTCTCAATATGTTTCAATACGTCTCAATATGGTGCTGAATCAGATTAGTACGACCTGACGAAAACACATCTGCAAATTCGGACTGCAACCGCCCGATGTCAGCTGCGAGGGCGAGAGGTGATCCCCCCCTGGGGCCAAGGTGTTGGATTTTCCTTTGATAATCGCTTCTGGCCCGAGATCTTCCTCTCCGCTCACTGCTGTCGCTAAGAGGACTGATGCCTCCGCACTCCATTTTTTGAGGAGGTTGAGGTGGTAAATTTGCCATGCTTTGCCGCTATCCGTTCGTACTACTTCATAATTGAGATCTCCTATCCGCTGTGTGACCTCAAAGGATCCTTGTCATTTTGCTAATAATTTGGAGCTAGAGGTGGGCAGTAACACGAGCACTTTATCTCCCGGTGCAAATTCTCGTAGCTTAGTTCCCCTGTTATACGACTGGCTCTGTCTGTCCTGGGCCAGTGTATGGAGTTTTGCCCTCAGGTCCATGACATATTGAATTTCATTTTTACTCTCCGAGCATCCGTCCTCCCAAGTTTCTTTCAGGATGTCCAACACCCCCGGGGCTGGTGTCCGTAAAGAAGCTTGAAGGGGGAAAACCCCGTGGAGGCTTGGGGGACCTCGCGCACAATGAACAAGAGAGGTTTCAGTCATCTGTCAATTTTTCGCGTCCTCTTGTACGAATATACGAATCATCGTTTTCAAGGTGCGATTAAATCATTATACCAGTCCGTCAGTTTGTCGGTGATAGACGCTGGTATGTACCGCTTTAATGACCAATAATTCGTACAATTTGCGTAACTTGCGTGACATAAATGCAGTGCCCTGTTCCGTGAGAATCTCTTTTGGGATTCCCACGCGGGAGATTAAACGAAACAGGGCGTCCGCCACACTCTTTGCCGAGATGTTGCAGAGCGCCACTGCCTCGGGATATCGGGTTGCGTAATCGACTATGACTAGCACAAACCGATGTCCGCGTGCCGATCACTCTAATGGCCCGATGAGGTCCATACCAATTCGTTCGAAGAGGACCTGCACTAGAGGAAGAAGGTGCAACGGCGCTTTTGGGGTAGCCGGTGGGTTTAACAACTGACATTCACGACACGACGTGAATGCCCGGCCAAAAAAAAAAGGGTCATTAGGCGATTTAGTGTCGCTGTCATTCCCAAATGCCCTGCCATAGGATTACAATGCGCTGCCTGGAAAAGCATTTCCCTACGGCTCCGATGTACTAACAAATGGGTTGTATCCTCCTTTGTTTGAGTGTCATTGGTCACTCAATACAACCGGTCTTTAATAATGGCAAAAAACGGATAACAGAGTGCGCGGTCAGGGTGGAGGACCTGTCCATCGATGGCCCGGACCTGTTCAAACGCATGTTTGAGGGTTTCATCCTGGGACTGTTCCAGGGGAAAGTCATCGCATCTGGAAAGGTTCAGCCTCGTCAAGCTGCTCAGTTCCCCTGGGACCGTCCCACTGGGTCCTGGCACAGATTCTCCCACCTGAGCGCACGCTCCCCTGTCCTGCCGATTATTATTCACAGAGGCACCCACTGTCAAACACCCCAGTAATTGTTCGAACCCTGGCCAATTGGTCCCCAAAATTAGCGGGTGCCGGAGGCGCAGACTAACGGGCACCTCTGCATAATGCTTTTGACCCCTAAATTTGATAGCTATGGCCTTTACAGGGTATTCCACGATATCCCCTTGCACACACCTCACTTTAACCATGCGGCCCATATCCAGTGCCCCCGACTGTATCAGGCTTTGATGAATGGAGGTCTGGTTACAACTTGAATCCACCAAAGCCCGATAGCTACCCCCTTTATACTCACTGGTATCTGGTACAACCCAGCTTGATCGGGGGCAGCCTGCGGGTCGTCCCTTCCCAGCGCGGGAAGCCCATTCCCCTGGCTGGACCCCGCGACCCGGGCCCCGGCTCCGGCCCCATCCTCCAGCGTGGTGCGGCCCTCGATCTTTCACTCTCTGCCGAGCCTCGGGCGGCTTAAATAGCGCTTCCCCACGCCAATCACTATAACGAGAATCAGGTGCTACTTCTTTCTCACTTGAACCACTTAACCACTCTTCACTTGCTCTCACGTCGCAGACCTTGCTGAACCACGCCTCCCCCACCACAATGACAAATTACATCTGATGCAACGCTAAAGCCCATCAATGTGTTTAATGTTAATGCTACTTCATTTTAGGCTCATATTCGTATTGCATCACCCGTGTTGCAAATGACATATCACCCCTCGATGCCTTGTTTACACTGAAAAGATTGATTTCAAAAGCATGAGAACAATTTGTTAGTATGAATTTTAAATAAGACAATGTAAGGAGCAAATAATTGTCTAAAATATTAAGATTAACAAAACAGCCGTTATAAACGCGCCTCAGCCCCTTTGTTCACTGTTTTTTTAATTGGATTACAGGATAAAGTAAACTTGATCAGCATCACCTGGATATTCTAGATCAAACTGGCAAAGCAGCTATTAAATAACAAATAAACAGGGAATGTGTGTTTGCTTTACCTGGCTTCAGAGATGAGGTTAGAGATGAGGAAGATCTGTCAGTCGTCTCTCTAACGTTAGTTTAAATACAATTTGCGGGACTCGTTTGTCAGTGCCCGGCTGTCAGAAACCAGCTACAGTTACACTTACAGTTACAGTTATTATGATGAGCTAGTTAGTCTTCAGAAAAAGTTTACAATAAAAAAAAAAAAAAAAAACTTAAAGCGTGCTTTAAATAGGAATAAAGAAGTTCTAATGCTTAAGTGTTATTTTCCGTGAACGCTTCACGAGCTGTGCTTCTGTGAATGAAAATGCTTGCGGTTTTTGTAAAACACCCAGGTAATATTTTGTCTCGAGTAAAATTAATTACTTGAAAAGGATTAATCTATGCTTAACATGAAAGATTTATGTAATTATTATATTATCCTTTAGTTATTTAATTAGTTATGAAAGTTATTACATTGCCATTAGTTAGGCTATTTTAAATAAGTGTGTAAATAAGTGTTGTAATACTTGTTTAAACCATGTTTACCAATGAAAATATTCAGTATCTAGAAGGACGTGAATTCTTGCTAAATATGCAGTTATATTACGGTCTGTTGACATGAATTGTACTCATGATGGTGCGAGCGAATGAAAACCACGCTCTGACTTTAAAAAAATCCTCTCCTCGCTACAGTTAAAATCACACTGCTCCACTCACATACTCTGATTGTGAGTAACTGTCGCTTGTTGCCGGCCACTGCTTTAAGCATTTTAAATGTGCAGGCTGTTTAGGAAAGATTCATACAGATTTTCAAATGCAAAATTAGAAGTCATAATAAATCTTTATTATTAGTATTATTATTATTATTATTATTATTATTATTATTATTATTTGTCAGCTATATATTGTAGAAATATTCAAATTCTTCTGGAATAGTTTATTTTAATCAATGTGAAGAGAAACACTTGATAGCACTCATTAAGCATTTTGTGTTTGTGTGTCAGTGAATCTGTTTTCTTGAAGATGGAAAAAGATGATGACTCCTGCCAATGAATCTGACTGAACCTGGAGCTGCCCGTGAGAAATCACAGAAACTTTATTATTTTGATACTTTAATTTAAAAGGAACATAAAGAAAAGTTGGGAAACCAATAGTGTCACAACACCAAGATTTCAGTCTTCAGTACTGAACCAGTGATGCAAAATTCTGCTAATTAAAATTCAAACTAATTTGCTATAATTTTATAAATTCAAATAATAATAAAAAATGTAGCCTGATTTTTTTATTATTATTATGTAACATTGCTTCAGAAAGAAAAACCATAAATTAGCAATTAATTGATTAAAGTTTGAGAAAGTCTGACCAGAAAGTTTCAAGTAGTTTTAAAAGCATCATGTTGAAAGGTTTGAAGGCCATACAGTCTATCAGAAAAAGAACAAAAACAGACAGAATCAAACAAGATGTTGGTTCCTCATTAAGAAACAGAGAAAAATATTAATTCCAATAGTACAAACAGTGCTTGAGGTTTCTTTCAGTTTGTCCAGGTTTATTAAAGGTGCTAAAGTTTAGAATTTTCGTATTAGCAGCTTTACAGTTCTACAGTTCAGATAGAATTGTAAAGTTGCTAATATGAAAATTCTAAAGATAACTTTAGCACCTTTAAAAAACTTGACAAACTGAAAGAAACAGGAAGATCCCTGATGAAAACACCAGCATGCTGTTGTTCCCAAGATTCACTGTACTTTAATTAAAAAATCCTTTTATATTAAAGTTAAGTTTTGTGCTTTTGTCTGTTTGTGGTGTCATAACTTTGTTGTTAAAGCTTCAAATCCGGCCAGGGTTGAGCCATGAAATTTCACCATTGTGTCCTTGATCAAAGTCTTAATATCAGGATTTGAACCTGCAACAACTGTCACTGAAAGACACAGTGGAGAGATCCAGCTATAAAATGCCAAATATGTGTTATCTTGTTATATACTGTTACTGGATGCTAAATAAGCTTTTCACTGGTATATAAAGCAACTGAAGGGTGTTTAAGCACACTTAAAGGAATAGTTCACATGAAAATTAACACTCATACATCCATAGTTTGTTTCTTCATCGGAACAGCTTTGGAAAAAATCTAGCATTAGAGCACCAGTGAATAGGAATAAAACAACCAGAAGCACATGAGCCAAGAATGAACACAGGAAACACACAGTAGGAACTAACAATGCTGGGAGTATATACTGAACATAATCAGGGACTGACCGAACAAGAAAAACTACAAAGGACCACAAACATGTGACAGGAAACAGGAATACAACTAAAACATAAAAGTCCAGGGAAGAACCAGGTAAAATCATTAAAATTTGTTTTATTTTCTTAAAACCTTTTAGCTTCTGGACAAAATATAAGTTACTAATCCATAATAATGCATAATAACCTCCGAAATATGTTCCTGTGAAGAAACAAACTTGTCTACATCTTGGATGGCTTGAGGGCGATTTTCATTCTTGGGTGAATTTTTCCTTTGACATGACTTTTATTGGTAAAACAACAATATGCATTTATTATTATAATGTGCATTATAATCTTAAGATTTTGCTACAGAAGTTAGAAGTGTATCGTGCTTATTTTTGTAAAGTTCTCAGGAAAGACTGTACTGTCAGAACTAAAACACTGTAATGTGCCAAACTCCTCACAAAAACCTCAGCAGAAGATAACAAGGAGTTTGTTTTCCATACACGGTATTAAAATCGGTTTAATTTGTGTAAAATCAGTTATGTTGTTTTATGTTGCCTAAAATGGGCTGTATTTCAGATACATGTATTTAAAATACATATTTGAAATAACATTTAAAGTCTTTGGCAAAAATCAAATGTAATTTGTAGTTAAATGCATTTAATATTAGTATTTTTGCATCTTCATAATAAAATACTTTGCCAGTCAACCTCTTTATCTGGGTGCTAATTCAGTTCTTACACACCCCTCCACACAACCTCAACATTTATCACGTGAGCTGCAGCTGTACAACTCCATCCAGCATTGGGTGAGTGGCTTTTCTGGACAAAGATAAGGCTTCAGTGTGCAAATGCCTTGTCCAAATACCCATAATTGTGGTCTTTGCACTTGACCACTTGACTACTTGACATCTATGACGTATATCCCGTATTTGGCCCAAGTTTTAATTCAAAATTTTGGTTCAGTGTTCCCTATAGCATAATTTTTATTCGTGGTGCTTGTTATCAAGTAATAAAAATCTGTTTAAAAATGTTGAAAAATAAATATCTCCACTACTCATCTTTACACACTTTTTTTCTACCAAATTATATAATATCTAATTTTTATTCATATTTCAAATACATCTTTCACGATACAACAGGTATAACTTAAATAGCCTACATTAGATTACAGTACACGATACCACTATGAGATTACCAGTTTGTTGTACGTGTAACTTATAAATTTAATACAATGTATAGTTTTTACATTCTACGCTGTCTCGGAGTATGAAATGAATACCCTCTAAACCCGCATTAGCTTAGTTCCAGGAGGAATACCTTTTTCATAGACACAGTTAATATTGATATTTCCATAAAATTTACGCTTGCAGAAATATAAAGTTGTTTACATTTTGCAGAACAGACGGAAGAAGATCCGTCAATGTGCATATGGTTCGTTATGTTCAGATGTTCGGTAACTTAGCGGTCGTGTGAGGAGTTTTCACTCTTCCTTGTGTCTGAGGTTATTTTATAATACATACTTTAAAATATAGTTTATTTCAGTGATGCAAATCAGAATTTTCATCAGCTGTTTCTCCAATTATATGTATATATATATATAAACATAAAACAGCGCGGCAGCCCCTCAAGGACGACTGCCACGCACAAACAAAATCAAAACACAAAATAAATCCCAGGCCTGGTCCTCTCTCGTCCTTCACTGTTATTGCTCCAGTTTTATATCCTTCCATCTCCTCCGTGGGACTCGAGACCGGTGGGTTGAGCAGGTGTCGCTCATTTCCAATCACTCCACCGGCCTCGCTCCGTTCCCACGGCTCTCGGCCCCGCCCCACTCGCCACAACAACAAGTAAATATCATATTATATTAAAACTGTTCTTATGAATATTCATAAGATGATACAACATATTATAAGTTTTTTTTTTATAATGCATTATGCATTCATTATAATGGCTTACGAGACATAAACATAAAACCCATTATAAACGTGTATAAACATGATTTCTAGTCATGTCCTCTTTTGGAAGGCCAAACAAAGTATTTTCCCTTTCTCAGTGAAATAGTATCACACACCCTAGCCTTGAGTGAGCCATGGCTTGGAGTGAGCAGAAGCCAGCTTGAGAACAGTGCGGCCAGCGGATTCTACAGATGAGCATCTGATGAGCTGCTGGTAACCATATGTGACGACCCCAGGCTGGACTCCGCTTCATCCATAGTGAAAGGCGATTTGGCAATCCACAGTTAAAGGTGAAGTATTTCCTCAGTTACCAGCACGGTTAAGCTCCAGGCATGATGAAGCAGATATCATTCTCTTTTGGAGGGCCAAACCAAGTAGTTTCGCTCTCACAGTGAAAAACACAGAGTGGACATTGGCAACAACAATACTACAACGAGAATAAAAGTTACGTCTTCATTCTTTGTGTGAACATCTGGACGGCGTTATGCAAATCGTCCCACATAATGATGTGGACATGTGGGGGCCTGCTAGAATGAGCCGTTTTAGTGGGGTGTGGACGAGTCTTAAGTTTTATAAAGAATACCTCTTTCGATTTCGGACTTTTGTCTTTACAACTTTACAGATCTTCTTTATGCACCAAGAGCTTGTAACATTCCAAAGAGAAAGGTAAATTTTAAATCACATCACATGACCCCTTTAACTACAGTTTTTCAATTCAATTTATTTATTTAAATGGGACAGTGCATATTCATGAACGTACAATCAAAGTTGAACGTAAATACGCCGGATTTAGCACAATGCTAATTTCCATCCGTAGTCCCAAACATAAACAAATACAAACCAAAAAACAAACAGACAATATACATATCAACAAATATACATATATAACTAAATAAACAATAAAAGTTCCTATACCTTATTTTACTTATTGTAATATTAATTTAAAATGCATAAATGCCTGTACATATACATCCCAAAATGCTTATTATAAATATATAAATAAAACTACTTATCAAATTTTACCTGCATAATTAATGATTACATTTTTGATTATTATTCAGCCATCTTTTAAGATGTTTCTTAAATGAAACAAAAGTGGAGCTCTCTCTAATTACGGTTGGTATACTATTCCAATCTGTGCAGCCTTTAATAGAGAGGACATTTTGTGCAAACGAAGATTTTCTAAATAGTACTTCACAATCCCCCCGAGTAAATGATCTAGTCTTCATCTCGCTATTTCTCTTTATGATAAAATCCCCCAGGGGTGGTGGGGCGATTCCATTAATAGATTTATAAATAAGACAGCTATTTTTTAAAATTTTAGGTCTTTTAAGTTAAGGTCTGTACATTTGTCTTTCGGCCATTAAAATAATTAAGATTTATAATAATAAAAAAGTTATATGAGAAATTATAAGAATGTTTAAGTTGTAGATGTGGGAATATTTGCTCAGTTTTGTTCAGTGGAATTGATGTCATAAACCAGAACAATGAAGGCAGCCACACCCACCAGAGCAGAGAGGACCAATCGGATCACAGCTTCAGTAAAACCACAGCAGTGGACAGAGTCTGAGGAATAAAAACACCAAACTGAGATCAGCTCAGCTCAACCACAGACTAATAATCGAATACACCATAGACTCACCTGCAGATGTGTGACAGAGTTGAGTGATGTTCAGATGTTGAGTCTGGTTGCTGATGGGATTGTTGAGCACACAGCTGTAGCTGTTTTTATCCTGATATTCCACCTCCAGAGGTAGAGAGAGACTGATGCTGAGATCAGACACACTGATGCTGGACAATAAACTGTTTCCTTTGTACCAGGAGAGAGTCACATGACCCACATTCACCACTGAACACACCAATGAACAATTCTGCTCTGAGGATGAGGAGGATGGTGATGATGAAGAGTTTCTGGTAATGTTAGGAACAGGCAGGCAATCTGGAAAACATTAGATAATGCAGAGAAATGTGAACAAATCGAAACAATTCTTATTTTCGGTGTAGTGTTTAGAGCCTGTGAATGTTTCTGTCATCTCAATTTCTAAAATTACATTTATACAATTTTAAATATGTAAATAGTTAAAGGAATATTTTGACGTCAATACAAGTTAACCTCAATAAACAGCATTTATGGCATAATGTTGATTACCATGATGTTGAGTAATGTTGAAATTGTCCCATCACAATGTGCCTGAATAATTACCGCCCCTTAGCAGTCACATCTATTGTTATGAAGTGCTTTGAGTGATTGATCCTAGCACATCTCAAGAACTGCCTCCCACCCACACTGGACCTACACCAATTTGCCTACCGTAACAACAGGAGCAAAAAGGATGCAGTATGCACAGTGCTGCAGTTAGGACTCACACACTTGAACAATAACAACACAACACATATGTATAAATGCTGTTTTTTGACTTCAGCTCAGCATTTAACACTGTCACTCCCTCCGAGATGACTACAAAACTTGGAGACCTGGACATTAACACCTCCCTCTGCAACTAGATTATATAATTTCTGGCCAACAGACCTCAGCATGTTAGGTCAGCCCACATCTGCTCCACCACCATCACACTCAACACCGGCGTACCACAGGGGTGTGTGCTGAGCCTCGTAACAAAGCAAACTCAGCATCCGCTTTCTTTCTCTCTAATGTCTCTCCATTGCTGCAAAGCTTTTCCAATACTGCAAGTTCTAGCTCTTGCCTAATTGTTACCCCTCTTTTCCAGTTACATTCCTCCGACCTTTTCCTCTTTGATAATGTCTCAGCAATCTTTCTTTCTACATTCTTTTTACAAATCTCCCTCTTACTCTCTCTCCTCCCCATTATGAACATAAATGCCTCTACTGTTGGTTTCCATTGAAAGTGCCTCACTGTGACCTTGATTTGAAGGATGAGTTTAGATCAAATTTGTGTTAATCAACACACACAAATGCCACAGATGCTGTTGGTTAAACTTAAAACATAACTTGTTTTGAACCTAAAATATTCATTTAATAAAACAAGAATATGTGTATATTTGGACAAATTAAATCTTTACGCACCATAGACAGAAACATTGAATGTTTTTGATGACAGTTTTGCTCCAATTATCTCTAGTTTATAATCTCCAGTATGTTCAGTTGTGATGTTTGTGATGGTCAGAGATCCAGTTTGATCGTCCAGCTTCAGTCTGTCTCTGAATTTCCCGTCAGCAACATAATATGTTGACACATTTCCAGTCTTTCCTTTGTTTTTAGCTACAAGGATCTTTTCAGCTGCAAATTTCCACAGTATGTCTTCATCCTCATGTATTTCCATAAGATCAGTGTGTAAAGTGACTGAATCTCCCTCCATCACTGACACTGAATCACCAAACACACCTGATGAAAACAGTTTAGTCACAGATTTAGGCTCTTGTTGGTTTAGAAAGCATGGAATCAATATGTAATGTTTAAAGGTGAAATAAAGAGGAGCAACAGAGACGCAATACATAATGAAAGGTGAACTATCTGAACAGACTTGTGAAACTATTTCATTTTTATGGTGTTTTATCTGCTCTATAGTAAAATTAGTATATGAAGTTGCATGATTAATTACAGCTTGAAAGTACAAGATTTATTTTGCTCAGTATATTTTATGTAATTTTAATATGGGATACCTAAAAAGAATTATTTAGGTTTCCCACACATTTTGACTATGACTTTCCATGACTTTTGTGGTTATTCGTTCAGAAGAAAATATATTTTTATTTTATTATTTCTTAGAAAATGATTGAGAGGGTTTACTTTTGTAATCCATGAAATTAACATTTAGAACTAAGTGAAACACAGCAGATGTAAATCATTTAATTTGAGGAGTAGAAAAAGCTTTGTTATTCTATAATGGAAAGAAATCCAGCCATAAAAGAACATGTAATACTTACCGATCAGACGACCCCAGCACAAACAGAGCAAAACAAACACATGAAACATTTTCTACAGTTCAGTGAATCTTATTATCTAATAAGACTATCCGCTGAAAACACTTGAGCTGTTCGTCTGGTGTGTGAACCTTCCTCGGACAGAGTTTGAAGACCCTCCTAGTTCTCTCTCTATCTCCTTCTCTCTCTCAGACACACACACACACACACACACACATACATATTATATATAGTTATATCTAAAGGTTTTTAAGATTTTACCGGTATTTAATAGTGAAAAACATTCTTAATTTTTATCATTTAATGCTGAAAGATAAGCCTGGCTGTGTTAAATATTTAGAGGAATATTGTGTGGGTGAATTACATTTTATGCTAAAATACAGTCTAAGGGGCTATAAAATGCCTGTTTGTGTGTGTGTGTGTGTGTGTGTGTGTGTGTGTGTGTGTGTGTGTGTGTGTGTGAAAGAATAAAATTACATGCATGGAATAAATAAAGTACAAAGTTACAACTCTCTCTCATCTCATATGATCAGTTTTACTGAAGTTTGTACTGATACTAGCAGCTCTTCGTCTGAGTCAAATTGAAACATATTGTGTTTAATCTTTTGGGGCTCCAGAAAGCTAGTAGGTCACAATGGACACTTCAGAGGATGTGTGTTTAGATCGTAGATGAAGGGCTTCTTCCTGTCCTGATACTATGAACAGCTTTTATGACTCTTTAATGTACGGAAACAAAAAAACATGATGAGAAACCATGTATATTAATACTGTATCTATATAATGAGAGCTGTGGAAACTTTTCTCCTTACTGTCTGTCCAAAAAAACCTTGGTTGAGTCCAACTTTTTTTTTTTCATTGACTTACAAACTTTTTCATTGTTCTTACTAAGACATCTAAAAAATATATATATTTGTAGGTTCCCAGTGGGGTGACTGTTGGCCAAACTTCTGAAATGGGCTGAACTATTGACATGAGCGCTCCTGATCAATAAACCAAGACACCCTTTTTTTTTTTTTTAGAGATAATCAAACTATGAAAACAAGAAATAGCACTATTTAAGTCATAATATGGTGAAAATAGCAATATATTAATTTCCAGCCGTTTGATGGGATAATATTCATCGGGGTATATGAATATATGAAAGTATAATATGTTGTGATCAATATACTGGCATGAATTCGTCTGTATAAATGCTTAAGGAGGGATGTGAAGGATGTGGGTTGTGGCGTTCAATAACTTGCACAATCAATGAGTCTCAAGAAGGTTTGTTGATGACTGATACCGCAACTGTCACGCTGCCAGTCTTTGTTTTCCTGGGTGTTCCCTAGTGAGCTCACTTCCCCTTAGGCACTTCACCATAGGCACTTTAATTCCGCTAGTCTGGTTGTGTCTTCACAGTAATTGCACTCCAATTAGAATCGCACAGGTGTTGACAATACTCTGTCATTAGTTTCCCTATATAGAGCTGTCTTTCTCTGTTGTCTTCATGGAGTCCTTACCCTATGTGTCTCATGCTCTCGTTCCCCGAGACTTCCTCTACCTTCTCATTCTTCCGAGTTCCCCGTTTCATCCGGTTCCCTCTTTTGGTTACGTTTGTCTCTCATGACTGTTTATTTTTGTAGTTACCCCTCTGTTTAAATAAAAACCCTTACCTGCATTTGGATCTACCCTCTCTTTGTGTTTTCCCAAACCCAACCGTGACAGAAGGACTCCATCATGCCTAGATCCAGCGGTGTGAGATTTCGAATCGGTTCCCCAGCCACCATGGAGGAACGGAGGGGGAGATTCCGGAACTTAACCACCCTTCATCAAGAGGGAAGGGAGGTGGGTGGCCTGGCGCAATTGTTTTGGACTTTGGCAGTCGGGTTAGGTTACAATGATGCAGCACTAAAGGATTGGTTTAATAATTGCCTGGATGATCCTTTACCTCAATGGGAGATGAAGGGGTTAGAGATCCTGGACTTTTGGGGGTTTACCAATTACCTGCACCATCGTGCTCAGTGGAATGCAACAACCACACCAGAGTTTCCAGACAAGGCTGCCAGCTCAGCCCCACAACCCAAGATGGCCACCAGCCCAGCCCCACAGCCCAAGATGGCCGCCAGCCTAGCGCCACAGCTCAAGATGGCCGCCAGCCCAGCACCACAGCACAAGATGGCCGACTCAACGCCACCGACTCTCCATCGTAGAGGGCGGAGGAGGAGACAGGCAGCTACTGTTCCTCAGGACCCGGAGAACGTTCCCGAGCGGGCGGCTGCCGTCCATGAGGCCATTCCCGATGCAGTGCCCGCTGCTGTTCCGGAGGCGGTGGCCGAGGCTGTTCCCGATGCGGTGCCTGCTGCTGTTCCGGAGGCCGAGGCGGTGGCCGAGGCCGTTCCCGATGCGGTGCCCGCTAATGTTCCGGAGGCCGAGGCGGTGCCCGATGCAGTCTCCGAGGCGGTGCCCGATGCAGTTCCCGAGGCGGTGCCCGATGCTGTTTCCGAGGCCGAGGCTGTTCCCGAGAAGGTGCTCGATGCTGTTCGAGAGGCCGAGGCAATGCCCGATGCTGTTCCCGATGTGGTGCCCGCTGCGGTTCTGGAGGCCGAGGCGGTACCCGCTGCTGTTCCGGAGGCCGAGGCGGTGGCCGAGGCCGTTCCCGATGCGGTTGCTGTTCTGGAGGCCGAGGCGGTGCCCGCTGCTGTTCCGGAGGCCGAGGCGGTGACCGAAGCCGTTCCCGATGCGGTTCCCGTTGCTGTTCCGGAGGCCGGGGCGGTGGCCGAGGTCGTTCCCGAGGCGGTGCCCGATGCTGTTCCCGAGGCGGTGCCCGATGCAGTTCCCGAGGCGGTGCCCGAGGCAGTTCCCGAGGCGGTGCCCGATGCAGTTCCCGAGGCGGTGCCCGATGCAGTTCCCGAGGCGGTGCCCGATGCAGTTCCCGAGGCGGTGCCCCGATGCAGTTCCCGAGGCGGTGCCCGATGCAGTTCCCGAGGCGGTGCCCGATGCAGTTCCCGAGGCGGTGCCCGATGCAGTTCCCGAGGCGGTGCCCGATGCAGTTCCCGAGGCGGTGCCCGATGCAGTTCCCGAGGCGGTGCCCGATGCAGTTCCCGAGGCGGTGCCCGATGCAGTTCCCGAGGCGGTGCCCGATGCAGTTCCCGAGGCGGTGCCCGATGCAGTTCCCGAGGCGGTGCCCGATGCAGTTCCCGAGGCGGTGCCCGATGCAGTTCCCGAGGCGGTGCCCGATGCAGTTCCCGAGGCGGTGCCCGATGCAGTTCCCGAGGCGGTGCCCGATGCAGTTCCCGAGGCGGTGCCCGATGCAGTTCCCGAGGCGGTGCCGATGCAGTTCCCGAGGCGGTGCCCGATGCAGTTCCCGAGGCGGTGCCCACAAGGCCGTGGTGGTCTTCTACTCCGCCCTGGGGGACTCTGGCGGTGACCACGAGGACGTGGTGGTCGTCCGCTCCGCCCTGGGGGACTCGGGCGGTGACCACGAGGACGTGGTGGTCGTCCGCTCCGCCCTGGGGGACTCGGGCGGTGACCACGAGGACGTGGTGGTCGTCCGCTCCGCTCTGGGGGACTCCGGCGGTGACCACGAGGACGTGGTGGTCTTCTGCTCCGCCCTGGGGGACTCCAGCCTCGACCACAAAGACGTGGTGGTCTTCCGCTCCGCCCTGGAGGGCTTTGACTTTGACCACAAGGCCGTGGTGGTCTTCCGCTCCGCCCTGGTGGACTCCGGCCTCGACCACAAAGATGTGGTGGTCATCTGCTCCGTCCTGGTGGACGCCTCAACATGCCCTTCATGGACTTATGTTTTGTGTTTTTTGAGTTCTGTTTCTGTCTGTTCCTTTTAGTTTAGTCTGGCCCTCCTTCCCTCCCCCTGAGCCTCCACCTGTCCGCCTCCCTCCTGGACTCCTTGTTTTGTGTTGCACCTTTCCATTCCTCCTGGTTGCTCCTGTCCCTGTTTTCTGTCCCTCCGCCCCTCCCCCTGGTCCGCCGCCGTTCCACCTCCCTCCTGCCTCTTTTTCTGTTGGGGTTTTCCTGGGTTTAGGTGGAGCATCTGGTAGCTGCTCCGTAGGGAGGGGGTAATGTCACGCTGCCAGTCTTTGTTTTCCTGGGTGTTCCCTAGTGAGCTCACTTCCCCTTAGGCACTTCACCATAGGCACTTTAATTCCGCTAGTCTGGTTGTGTCTTCACAGTAATTGCACTCCAATTAGAATCGCACAGGTGTTGACAATACTCTGTCATTAGTTTCCCTATATAGAGCTGTCTTTCTCTGTTGTCTTCATGGAGTCCTTACCCTATGTGTCTCATGCTCTCGTTCCCCCGAGACTTCCTCTACCTTCTCATTCTTCCGAGTTCCCCGTTTCATCCGGTTCCCTCTTTTGGTTACGTTTGTCTCTCATGACTGTTTATTTTGTAGTTACCCCTCTGTTTAAATAAAACCCTTACCTGCATTTGGATCTACCCTCTCTTTGTGTTTTCCCAAACCCAACCGTGACAGCAACGACATGTTTACTTTTAGTTGCCCTCTTTCATGGCCTATTTTCCTCTTGCTTTGTAAATGTGCTTAAATTCCCATGTTTTTGGTATCAATGAGAAGTAACTCTCATGAGAAGTAAATTTGGTCTCCCAGAAGAAGATAATATTCGGCTGAGATAGTGATGCGTTGTGGTTAGCTGAAGAGTAAACAGATAGGTGTTAATAACAAAGATAGATAGTTAGTCTATTTCTGAAGACTGTCTGTCTTTGTAATTACAGATTCAGGTCTGTTTTCGTGTTGCAGTTTTGCTGTCATTTCACTGCAGTATCTTTGTTAGCAGTTCATTTGTTCTCATCTATTTAAGAGCGCACTGTATCTGTCAAAATGTGTTTTCTGCTTTGGCCACCAGTGACAATGACTACATTTGTCAACATATTGTGTGAGATACTGTGCACCACTCACTTTACAGTAAAATGGCATGCAGACAAGCAGCATCAATATTTAACAATAAAGTACATTTTAATGTGATATTAAAGTAAAACAACATTTTAAATTCTGAATGCTGAATGCCAATCAGAGCAACAAAATATCACAATAAAAACTTCTAAACAAACAAACAATTAAAAATGAGATAGTATCAAAAGACAAAACAAAACAGAATAAGTGAACAAAACTAAAAGGTGTGAGCTGTAACATAAATTTCTGTAGATACGGTATTCAATTATCGTTTTTGGGGGACATTTTCATACACAGCATCTGTCTTTGATTTCTGCGAAGAAACACAAACTCAGCAAGGTGCTGATTCGGTAAAGATAATATTAATAACAGACCAGCCTTTAAAACAAGACGATTAAATGTTTCTTTAGTGTGCACAAAAAGCTGTTTTTATTTTTTATTATTATTATTATTATATTGATTTAGAGCCTTATTAGTCTATAATGCACCCGAAAGCTGTTTGCCAACCGCGAATAAAAACAAAAGAAGTTGTTGTTATTAGTGGAGGGTGATCGTAGCGAGCTACGGGTATTATCGGCTTGTTGTGACCAAACTAACATAAGTGTTACGGAAGTTTAAAATGTGAATTCTCGAAGCAGGGGTGCAAGGAGAGGAAACGCAGCGCGTTGTGCGAGGGATTTTCAAAACAAACGATAATCTAGGGTTTTTTTTGAGAGAGAGACGGCGGTTTGGCACAGCTGTACTGTGACTGGACCGGAGATGGAAGAAGGAGATGGAAGAGGACGAGATAAGGAGAAAAGTGGTAAGGGAAAGCAGAAAGGGAGTAAATTGAAAATCAGAAGAAGAAAAGGAAGGGCAAATACACTAGGTGTTAGCGGTAACTCGGATTTCAGTGGAGAGGAGAGTTATATGTGTACTTTAGAAGAACGAGATGATAAAGAGTTTAAAGTAATTATTAAGTTTAAGGATGAAGGTGGAGTGGAAGGTATAAATCCGGTTAGATTGACTGTGGCATTAAAGAAAGCAATTGGAGATATAATTGCAGCAAGGGTTCTGAGAAATGGAAGTTTACTGATTACTTGTAAAGATCTGGATCAGAGAGATCGGGCTCTCAAGCTGGAAAGATTGAGAGCCCGACAGGGTTGGACAGGGTTTGTAGTTGATCAGGGAAGGAAACAGTGGAGTAAGGGGGTGATTACAGGTATCCCGTTGTGTGTAGGGATGGAAGAGGTGAAGTCTAATTTAAGAGGTGGTACTATAATGAGTGGACAAAGACTTAAAGCATCAAGAGAAGGGGCTAAGGTGGATTGCCAATCAGTTTTGCTGCAGTTTGAGGGCGAGACTCTCCCAAAGAAAGTAACAATTGGATATATGAGTTACTTTGTTAGACCTTAGGTTCCAAAACCGCTTTGATGCTATAACTGTCAGCGATTTGGACATGTAGCAGCAATGTGCAAGGAAACAAGAAGGTGTGCTAGATGTGGAGGAAATCATAATTATGGCCAGTGTGGGGAAGGTGTATCACCAAATTGTTGTAATTGTGGAGGTTGCACATAATGTGGCTTATGGGGGATGTGCAGTGATGAAGGAAACAGTGCAGGTGCAGCAAGTAAGAGTGGGGGCAGAAGGTATCATATGCAGAAGCAGTAAAAATGGTACGAAATCAGTCAGCAGGAAGTAGCAGTGGGGGTTGTGTGTAAAGTGAAACAAGTCAAGTAAAGGAGAATGAGGGGGAAATGATGATAGTCAATGTAAGGAAATTAGTGACATTTATAGCTGGTGTAATTAATGGAACAGCAGAGGTAAAGTCTAAGACCGAAAGGATACAGTTGATAGTTATGGCAGCAGTGCGACATCTGGATATAACCAGACTGATATGGGAAATAGTGAGAGATGATCTCAAACAACAGTCTAGTCAGGAATCATGTGTTGGTTAATATTAATTATGTTTTTAATTATACAATGGAATGCCCGAAGCCTGATAACAAATGGACAAGAGTTTAAATCTTTTATTGAGGGAATGGTGGAAAATCCAGATGTTATTTGTATTCAGGAAACGTGGCTTAGTCCACATTTGGATTTTGTGATACAAGGATATGTGGGGGTTTGTCGAGATAGAAAAGAAGGTGGTGGTGGGGGGGGGGGTGTATTACATTTATTAGACAGGGGCTTCCATATAGGATTCTGGGACTGGGAAAAGAGTTGGAATATGTGGTGGTGGAAGTGTGGATAGGGATGGACAGTATAGCAATAATTAACTTTTACAACCCATGTAGGAGATTGGACTTTAATTCAAAGGAAGGGGTTGAGGGACAGGATAGACGAAGGTAGTATGGTGTGGGGACTTTAACGCTCACAGCCCACTTTGGGGTGGAAAAGTTGGATAGAAATGGTCAAGTCATAGAGGACTTGTTGGATTTAAAGGGCTGGTGTGTCTTAATAATGGTAGAGGAACAAGAATTGATATAGTATCAGGAAATGATTCGGCATTAGATCTTACAATTACTTCTAATGATATAGCAAGATTATGTGAATGGGAGGTATGGGGAGGAATCAACTGTAGGTAGTGATCATTTTCCTATATTATGTTCTATTCAAATGAGGACGAAAAGACGGTCTGAAGAGGGAGGAAGGAGATGGATGTTTGGTAAGGCAAATTGGGCAAAATTTAAGGAGCTTGTGGAGGAAAGATTAGATGAGGAGGTTAAAGTTATGGATATTGACAGAGAATACAGTAGGTTCCAGGAAATTATTAAAGGGGTGGCAGATGAAACCATTCCTAAGAGCTCTGGAATTAGGAGAAGGAAACCAGTGCCATGGTGGACAGAGCAATGTAGAGAAGTAGTAAG